>NW_026856696.1:0-200000 GCF_026571515.1 Ruditapes philippinarum
AACACCAATTTGGTTAAAAGATTTTTTAACCCAACAGCGACAAAAAAGGGCCCGGGAAAATTATATTTATACAGAATTAAAAATATAAAAAAATTTTTTTTACAATAATTTTAAATGTAAATGCACCCAAAAAAAATTGGTTCCCCTTTTTTTCTTACTTTTTTTTTTCAGACTTTTTCCCCAATGTTTGGAAATGTATTTTATATATTAATTTTTGGGGTTAAAGAAAAACACCAAAACATCTACTTTAAATTGCAAATTTTTTAAAGGCTTTTTGACTTTTTCCCAAACTTTTACCTTTCCAAAAAAGGGCCCCCAATTTTTTTTTAAAGGGAAAAAATGGTTTTGGGCCAAAAAAAAAAAAAAAAAAAAAAAGTCACTGGGGCGGTTTTGTTTTGTACCAAAAAAAAGAATTTTTTCCATAAAATTTTCCACGGGGGGATACTATTTTTTTGGTTTATTCAAATTGTTAAAAGTGAAAAGATATTTGAAAAAAAATTTCCCTTTTGTTTATTTAAGTACTTATTAATGACAATAAATTCATATCAGAAAAATTTTAAAATGTTAAAACAAATTTTAAAACCCATTTAAATTTAAATGATTAAATTTCGTATTTTCCGGGCATAAAAAAGGAAGCGGGGGGTTTTTAAAACAATAAAGGGCAGCCATCAATGTTAAAAAAAGGTTTTTCTTAAAATTTTTCCTTCATTCATAGGGGCACAAAAATTAAAGTTAAAAAGGGGGAAAAAATTCAAATTTTTTTTTGGGGGGGGCGCATTGTAAGGGAATATAAGAAAAACTAAAAGGAAAATTACAAAAACTACTACAAGAAAACCCCATTTTTGGGCTTGGGGGAAAAAACGTTGCTAAGGGCCTTTTTTTCAGTGAAAAAAAAAAATCGTTTTTTAACTCCAGGGAATTATACAAATACTTATAGATTACTTGGAAGCAACCAAATCTAAAAAATTTGTAAATGCTTAAGACAGGATATTAAAATCTGTTCCCAAAACAAAAGGTTATTCCCAAGAAATTTCAAAATAATTGTCTGCTTAAAAGTTATAAAATGCAGATAAAGTAATAATGGGTGTAATTTTATTGGGTTTTTTTTAAAATGGTAAGTCGGGAAACTAAAGATTTAGATGGAAAATTTAAAAAAAAAAAATGAAAATAAAAGACATGTTTCTGAAACAAATGAAGGTATATAAAATTAAAGAAACGAAAGGACTCATTTTTTTGAATTTTGAAAAAAAAGGAACTTAACTAGCAAAGTCAAATTTTGTTTAAAGGGGGAAAACCCCCATGGTGGGAAATTCTCAAAAACGGAAGGAAAGGCCTTTATCAGATGGCCCAAAAAAAAAGCAGCAAATTTTAATTTTTAAAACATTAAAAAAAGTTTAAAGACATGACTGAAAATTTAAAAATTTGCAAATGCAAAGAACAAAGGGAAAAATCTAGTTTACAGATGATGTATCTGACAGTTTACCACGTGACCAGTATGATACAATTAGTATAGAAATAACGCCATGTCAAAACGAGGATTTAGAAAAAGGACTTTATAGGATGCCCAAAAAAATCAAAAAATGAAAACTGATGAAGGGGGAAAATGTTTTCCAAAAAAATTAATCATCCCCGGTGCTTTTTAAAAAATTTCCCAAAACAATTTATTTGCTACCAAAAGTTTATTTTTCTTTAACGCCCCCCGGGGGTTTCAAAAATTTGAAAAGGGGGGAAAAAAGGGCCCAATTAAAAGGGATCTTTCCAAAATCGAAGGGATTTTTAAAAATTTTCCCGGCCCATTACAAACGCGCCCTTTTCCCGTTAAAGGTTAGTTTGGCCAAAAGGTAATTTCCCCCAATGCCTTGGGGGGACGAGAAACGGGTTTTTCTCCCAAAATGAGGACTCGTGGAAAATTAAAAGGGGGTAAATTAATTCCTTTTTCGAGGGAGTTTTTTCTCCTTTCTTTTAAAATCCCTCATAAAAATGGGTTCCCGGTAAAGAACCCCTTTTTAAGTTTAACAAAAGGGTTTTTATTAAATTAAAACTTTCAGTTCCCATGAATAATATTCATTTTTCCAAAAATTAAGACATTAATTATATTAAGTTTATTACCAAAAACATTCTTATTGAATCTACTCTCACAATATATCTATACAAAATATTTGTGGTTTTACTATATTAGATACCCTAAACGAAATAACAATAGACTATATGTAGATAGATTAACATGTAATAGAGTTAATGACAGCACAGTATGCACCTCAGTTAGTAAATGACTGATTTGATTAATATATGAACTGCATATTAGCCAAATAGATACAGTTATCGATTTTAATTACTGTTTTCATTCTTTTATGATATATGTTATCTTATTTGCATAATGTTTTATTATGAACATCATCTAGATTTATCAATCTACAAACCAAGTTTTATTATTCGAAAGTTCATCCATCTATATATTGTACAAAATGAGATAAGATATAAGCTATACTAGAAATACGAAATAATTTCCCACATTATCGGCAATCAAAAGTATTTTAAACAAACCCATTAAGTATCCAAAAAAAACTTTCCCTTTGCTTTTAGTAAAATTTAATTTTTACGTGGGTTTTGTCTTTATTTAAAATAATTTTAAAATGTTTTTAATGGGGCAATTAAAAAAGATATAAAATTTTTTACCCTTTTGAAAAAAGATTTAAGTAAATTTCTATTTTGAAAACCGCATGTAAGAAAATTATGATTTAAAACATTAAAACCCCTTTAAAAACAAAAGTTTAAACTTAAGAAATAGTTACCCCCAAAATATTGGGTATAAAGTTTTACTTGGTTCGGTTTATTTTTTTGACACATAAAATTCCTTTCAAATTTTTCCCATAACACAATTTATTATTCTGTCCCACAACCCTTTTCAAAACAGAGAAAAAAGGGTTTTTTTTTTTGGCAAAAACATCCCAAGTAAATTCTTGGAATCTCAGACGATAAATTTCCCCCATAACTATTATTACTAAGACCAGGAAAAATTTTCTTTCCCCCGCCCGTTAAAAATAGCCACATTGTGTCACTCAAACTTCACGGGCTTTTTGTGATTTGGGTCCATTGTTTTTTCCATTCTGCAGCTATGGCTTTACATTTTGTTTAGCTGTCCTTGAACGCAAATGATTACATAACCAATGCTTTGTCTGTACCAAGATAATGCAATAAGTTTTATTAAAAAAATGAAAAGTCCCAGAGCATGTTTCAGAACTGGATGTTTCAAAATCAATCATTGATCAATCAATGTCAGGAACAAAAATGTTTGCTATACCAAAATCTAATTACAGATATGACAACATATGGTCTTTAGTTTCTTCAAACTTTGGTAAAGAACAACTTGGTAGTTGTTGTTTTAAAATCAATTTCACGTCTTGTTTTTGTCAACATTTTTCAGGTACAGTAGTAAGCGGTTTTTGTATACTTTGCTGTGCTAGACCTCGTGTACCGCCAAAATACGATCAAGACTTTGTGCTTCTTTTATGTACTAATACATTGGTTGGTCTGGCGCAGCTCTTTACTGTAACATTCTTGTTGGTTGGTTGGTTTTGGAGCGCTGCCTGGGGAATACGGATGGTTATCCTCTCTTGTGAGTACAAAAATTAGTGCAATAGTTGTGAAATATATTATTTGGTAACAGAAGAAAATCGGTATGAACTTCAATTTTCTAGGCATTGAAGATTATTAACGTAAAATGACTTAACATTAAAATGATTTTGATCAAATATGACACTTTAAACATCAGTTAATTGTGGTTTTATCCCTTATTTCTGCAGATAATTAATTCATCGATAGATATGTTGTACATTTATGTTATACCGGTAAATATGGATCAACGAACGAATCTACATTTAATTATAAAAAAGATTTTATTCACCAAATATCATATTTAATGTTTCAGTTGAGTATAAACATATACTTAAAGAAGAGAGGACTATTCGGCTTAAGGAACAAGCTATTAACGCGTTTAAGTCAATACGGTAGCTGAGGAAATATCAACAGATGTGACAATTTCAAGCAGGTGTCAAGTGCGGTGTTGCAGCTTTAAAAAGTTGCCACGTACTTCACTTCAGTATTTTTATAAATTTTTCTTGGGCCTTCCCAAAAAAATTTTAAATTTAGGAAAATTTTTAAAATGTTCAAATTTTATTTTCCGTTTAAAAACCCGGGGCAAGGGGGCGTAAGGGATGTTGGGCACGTTTTCCCTTATCCCCAAATGGCCCGACTCAACCAAACCCGGGAAACTGCAATTTAATGTAATTTTTTGTTCAAATGTTTCCCGGGGGGTTTACCCTTTTTCTTCCAGATTTTATTTACATAAAAAATTTAAAGACAATTTAAAGGGGAAAGTTAGATGAAAAGGAGTCAAAAAAAAAAAAAATACCCTGTACATTTCAAAAATTTTGCCCACAAAAAAGATTCACAACTCAGTTTATTTTCCGACGAATTACCATTTCTTCCCGATTTTTTTACAAAGTTTCAACAAAAATTTTTTGAAAGTAGAAGGGAATGAAAAACCAAAAAGTATAAATAAAGCCTGTGCATTTGTCAAATATAAAAGCTACAAAAATTATTTTCAACTTAAATGAGCAAATTTAATTTTTTTCACTTGTGACTAAATTTTAAAATTTAAAAATCTTTTCGGGGCCAAAAACCAAAAAACAACCCAGCACATTCATGTCGTCGAAACAAGTTCGGCACTGGTTTGCTAAAATCTTTTTAGGAAAAAATTTCAAAACCCAAAAAAAATTGTCCCTATAAAAAGATAAATGAAAATTTGGTCAAATTGGAAAAAAATAAAAAATTCAATTTTAAAAAAGGAACATGGTTTTGGGGTTAACAATATTTTAAATTTAATATGTTAAAACGTGGAATAAAAAAACGAACAACCCCTTTTAAAAATGGCTTTAAGGGGATTCCCTTTCAAAAGAATTCACCGTTTTTAAATTTTGGGGAATTTTACGAAAATTTTAGTTTTAAAAAAATTATGTCAAAAAATTTGTGAAAATTTTAATAAAGAATTTATGAAAATTAAAATCGTTTTAATTTAAGTGTGAATTCCCACCAAAAAAGCAAAAACCATTAAAACGAAATTTCCCTAGTGGGTTTTTGAAAATAAAATAGGAAAAAAAGTAGTGAATTGCAAGTTTAGACAATTATATAATAAAATTTTTTATAAAATTTATATCTTAGCATTTATACCCCCGACTTAAAAGAAAGGGAGTAAACCGGGATTTGCAATATATTTTTTTTTTCTTTAGTTTTCCCCATTATGGATTTTTAAATTTTAAAAATTAAATAGTTTTTGTTTCAAAAAACAATACAGTTAATTAATTTTTGGGGGGCCCTAAAAGAAAATAAAGCGAAAAAGAAAAATTTAAAGGGTTTTTCATTAAAAACTTAGACCCCAAAAAAAAAAAACAAAAAAAAACATAAAATGGTGCTCAGTGGGGAAATCCTTTTTAAAGGCCCAAAGGGTTTTCACATGGTGCCCAAAAACAGTCCTACAAACAGAGTTGCCCCTTTTTCTAATTTCCGCTTTTGATTGTAAAACTAGGGAAAATGGGAAAAAAACTTTGTGAAGGAAAATCAATGTTTTTATAAAATTTACAAAAATTCCGGTAATGGAAAGCTTTGAAGAGCACCTGTATCTATTTTCCCGACAGATATTTTAAACCCAATAAAAGGGAGATATAATGAGGGTAATACACCGAAAAGGGGAAACTTTTAAAAAGGGCCAAAGGGTCAATTTAAATTTTATATCAAAAATTTTTTATATTACAGGCACAATCAATCAAATTTAATTTGTTCCGAAATTTTAAAATTTAGTGAGCTTCCCCTTTATCAGTGAATGGGAAAATTTTAAAAAAAAACGAAAATTTTGCGCAGCGTTAATTTTAAACATATCAACAGGTTTTTTTCAATGTTGGGGTTAATTTTGATTTATTATAATAATTTAAAGCCATTAAAGATTTTCGGTTTTTTTTATTTTTTTTAATATCGAAAAGGGATGATAAATTTTTTATTAATTTTGGGAATTTTTCATTTTTAAAAAAGGGGTTGTTTTTGAGAATAAAGTAGGAAAAAATTTGATTAAAAAATTATTTAAAAGGAATTTAAGAGAAAAAGCTCAAAATACAAATGAGGGGCAAAAAACAAGGCCAAAAAGTTATTGAAAAACAATTAAAAAATAGCGAATTTAAAAATAAAAAAATATTTAAAAAGTATCAAAAATCAGAAGTGTTAAAGAATTTATTAAAAAAAATTTGTTGTTTCCCCTTTTTTACTGCATTGATGTGGTTTTAAAATTGGGTTTTAATGAAAACATGAAATTAATTAATTTTGGTTTTTTAAATGCCGGGTTGTTTCCTTAAGAGAAAAACCCAAAAGAGACAAATTATCAAAAATTTCAATTAAAAACGTTTTGAAAATAGGGGGGAAATATCACTCAGAAAAAGGAACCAACCGGGAAAAAAACCCGAAGATGTGGATATTTCATTTATATGGAATCAAGTTTTTTTTCTAGAAAAATGAAAAAAACAAAAATCCAATAAAAAAAGTGAAACCTTTAAATTTTTTAAAAGGAAAACGATAGATAATGAAAATGAAATGCTCAAAACCAAATATCGGATTTCCGGGAAAAAGGGTTTTCCGGAAACTGAAACCAAAATGCCCGGGAACGGGTTTAAGTAACCCCCAAAAGGGGAGACTCTGCTTACGGCCCCGACAAAAAAAACAAAACAAATACTTCCCCCTCGAAAAAAGCAAAAATGTCGAACTGGCGGATTTTAAACGTTTCCCCTAAATTAGAGCCATTTAAAAGGGTTTGGAGGACAAATTTAACCCTTTAGACCAACAAAACCAGATTGTTTGGTTTCTAAAAAATTGAATGGGACCCTTTACACCCAAGAAAAAGAGTCACCGGGTTCCCAGCTTCAATTCAGGGGCCCACTCTGGGGGAAAGGTAAGGGCCCAGAAATTTAACTGTTTTCCCAAAGCTCGCCCAAATTTTCAGTTTTGTCACCGTTATCCGGGGTTTCCTTAACCCCCTCCCAAGACCTTTATTTTAAAAAAATTGTAAAAAATTTCAGTAAAGAAAAGAAAAAAAAAAATTCTTTGTTTAAAAAAACAGGAAACTCTTTGGGTTAGGGTTTTCAAAAACCATATTTTCCATTAAAGGGGGGCTGTTTAAAATCTCATACTAAAAATTTTTTGGGACAGGAAAAAAGGGATTTATCTATTAAATTCACTTTTTGTTTCGAAAAGGTTTTTCCAAAAAAAGGATTACCTTTAAAAATTTAAATTTTTCTTATCACTACAACTAAATTTTCAGATAAAAAAAAATTTTTAAAAAAATGGGTGAAAAAATTTTCATCATTCATTTGGGGGAATTCCCCCCTTTTTTAATTTTAAACAATAAATTTAAATAAAACATCTTTAAAACATTTAAAAAAAATTTAAAAAAAATGATTTTTTAATTTTCCAGTACAACGTAAGCGGACTATGGGGCCCTTTGTGTGGGTAAAACTGTTTTCCAAACCAAAAATAAGGAAACAAAAAATTTTGTATTCTGGGTTTTGTAACAGTTTGGGGGTCCTTGCACAGCTTTTTATTTTACGTTTTATGCCCTTGGTTGGTTTGGTTTTTGGGTGTTGCGTGGGTATACGGAGATTTCCGTCATTAAGAAAATATATTAGAAGTTTTTAAGTAACTAAACGTTTTCTTTTTTAGATAAAAAATAATAGGTTTTTTTAAATTTTTTTAACCTGCAACAAAACATTTTTATAAAAATGAAAAAATGAAAATTTTCCTTTAAAATTTTTAAATTTTGTCACCCATAATTTTTACCATAAAAAAAACACTTAAAGCAGCGACGCGTCCAGATTCATGCTAATTTTTTATGAAAAATATATGAAAATGTATTTGAATGTGTAATTTGTAAAGTATCCAAAAGTATGAAGCCTTTGGAGGGGGTCACTTTTGAGTTTCGCTTAATAGATTATTTTTACTATTTTCTTATGACTTTTGTATGTGACTTTTTGATTTATGACTTTTGATTTTGGACTTATGGATTTCGTTATTTGTCCCACGTGCTTCCTCATAATTTCCAAGGAAAAATATGGCAGAAAATGACAACGATTCAGACGAGGGGTAAGTCATTACCTAAGTTTTCCTGGAGATTTTTTTTTAAAAACAAAATATGTGGGCTCATATGCAAGAACAGAATTTATTCTTATATAAGCCCTTTTATAGTTGATTAGGAAAAAAAAAATACTTTGATTGCATTGCATGGCATTGGGTATCCATTTTTTATTTTTATTTCCGGAACAGGTATATATAATCTCAAATTGACAAACAGCGTATGAATCAAACGCTTTATTAGTCTCCTACCGGTTTACCGGAGGGGACTTTAGGTTTACCCTCCGTCCGGTTTACCCTCCGTCCGTCCGTCAGTCCGTCTGTCTGTCCGTCTGTCAGTCCGTCCACAAAACTTGATCCCGCGATAACGCAAAAAATAACTGAAAATATTTTTAATGAAAACTTGATATATGGATAGATGCCAGTATGGATTATGCCACCGTCTTTTTTTTTTCTTCTTCCTATGTTGAAAATTCTGGTTGCCTATGGCCAAAAAAAAATAGACTGAAAATATGGCAAATTTTACACATAACCTGGATCCAGTGATAACAACAAAAGTACTGAAAATATGCTTTATGAAACTTGACATATGGGTAGATGGCAGTTGGAAATTATGCACATCCTTTTTTATCTTCCTATGTTGAAAATTCTGGTTGCTATGGCCAACTCTACTGAATATCAAGATTTTCGGATTCTTGTTTTTTTAAGTTTTTCACTATAATTCATTATTTCTAGGTATTTTCTTCAAACTTTAAATATAAGTTGCTTTCATCAACAACATCATTATGTGGCAAGGTTTACAACTTACAAACCTAGCACAAAATTTATCAGAATTACCTCCCTTGAAACTTAAAATTCTCATGAAAAAAAAAACATTGTTTTTTTTAATAACTCTTTTTCTGAATGTATCTACTTCAAACATCATATAAATGTTTTCTTATTATCACTCAACGTTTTGAGGCTTCAATACTCTAGCAAAGACTATTTCCAGAATTATGCCCCTTTTTGAACTTAGACTTTTTTTTGAGAAATTGGGTAATTTACTCCAACTTCTCAATATGATAGGATTTTAAAAAAATGTTATATTTTTGATAACACTGATTTTTAAAATAATTTTAAAGTGTCCTCAGTCCGTCTGTTTGAACAATAAAAACTGTTTCCTGTGATCACTTTTAAAGAACTTTTCTTCAACAAAATTTTACTTAAAATAGAACATAAGTGAAATGGCCAATGCCCTTCAAGAATTTTTTGCTTGGCTCTTACCGGTAGGGGACTTAGGATTGCTTGCAAAATACTATGATAATTTGCTGTTTTATATGGTTTCCAATTTTAATCCAAATAAAATCTCGCATTTTTTTTTTTTTTTCTTTTTTTTTTTGCTTGCAGTTTCAATCGATTTTTACCCGTAGTTCATTCTTCGTCCATCTTAATTTTTTGAATACAGACTAAAATTATAGGCCTTATTTTGACAAAGAAATTTATAGTTAAGAAGTTTCATGAAAAATGGTATTTCAAAAACAATTAATCATACAGCTTTGAAACTTCACACACTTGTTTAGAAGACGCTCTTATCTCTGAATTTTATTGTTATCAAATAATGCCTCTTTTTCGATTTTGAATTAATGGGTTAGAATCTTCATGAAAAATGGTTTCTCAAAAACTATTTTAGCGATTCATTAAAACACATATTAAGTGTTGACATCTAAGGTCAATGACCAAGTTTCGTATGAGTGGCTCACAATTTGACATACTTATGCCCATTTTTAAAGCTAAAATTTTTGTTTTGTCAGAAGGTTTTTGAAATATGCCCCATAAAACCAGTTATGATATATATTGAAACTTTATACACTCGTTCAGTATTTGTTATTTGTATATAAACTTTTTGTATACAGTTATGTATTAAGGGATTTTTTTATTTCATTTTGTATATATATATGTATTTCATTTCAATGAGATAACACATACTTTTAATGTTTTCAATTTAATTCTATAAAGCTACCTGTATGAATTAAGACGTGCTGTCGAATGGTTTCATCTACAAGCAGTTGCAAGAGCATCAGCAATACAATTTGTCAAGTTTTCGGAGCCAGTTTAGAAGACTAAGAGTTTCATTGCAAAACAGCGTTCGTTCCGAGTGGGAAAGTATACAGTTTAGCAAATGCAAAATGTCCAAACACTGGTGATTTTGTTTTATTCGTAATGTCTATGGAAATATTCAGACATTTTCGGAATACGAGTGTTACTTTTTTTCACAACTTTTTTCAGACGCTCGATATTTTTTCAAGTTTTAACCCACCACTTATTGTGGACGCTTTATTGGAAACACGGCCACGTTAAAATTCTGGCTTTCATATTTTTCAGTATTTGGCCATTGTAAATTTTAAAAACTTATATGAAAACCTAGATCAAACTTTGCATGTTCATATAGCTTGGCGAGGCAGAAAGAAACATAATTATTGCTATCATAGCTATCATACATTTTAGAAACTCCCATTTGTTGTGTTTTTTTTTCATACTTTGTTAAACTCATAATTATCTCAAAAAACTTTTGAAGGCATCAACTTGAATTTACTGGCAATATGTCTCGCCGAGACAGAGTGCATTGTTTATAACATTTTAATAGCTTTCTTCTAAGTAAACATTTCCCTTTCTCGACATTGCTGTGGGTTAGGGGTTTGCTCATTACGAAAGACTATGAGATTTCCATTACATATAAAGTCGGTCATTCTTCGAAAAAAAACAACAACTTGTGGACGTTATTAATATATACATTATACAATGTATTACAGTTTCTTAAAGTTACTAGGAAATGTTTAGCTGGAGACTGTATTTGTTTGTTTTCTTTTTCTCTCTTTTGAACATTTAGAAAATGAAGAAATAACGCTCTGAAAATGATTTTAAAAATCTTGACTTCAATAATAATACATACACTCTAGCTGCTAGTTTTACCTAATTTATCTTATGTTTTCAAAAGCTTCGTTAGAACACTCATGATTTCCTTAGTATTTATCAGTAACGTATCAACCCCCCCAAATGTGTTGTTTTGTAGAAATATTACATGTATATATGTCTTCTGTGACGTAAATATTGTAGTTTTTATTGATGGCAGTGTTTATTTTTAGCTTTTTTCTAGTGTAGCTTTTAAGTAAGGCATATGTGCTATTTTAGAAAACAAAATGCATACCTCTGTATATCTCTTTTTTAAAAATTAAATATAATGAAAGCGCATATGCAGTTGGTTTTTGCATATCTAATACATTTGTTGTCTTATAACGGCAACAATTTTGTTAAACAAAATAAAGCACGTTTGTAGAACTAAACAATGTTGTTGTTGTTATCTGTTTAAACGCATTTATTTAAAAAAATCATTGATAACTCTGCCAAACCTGTCACGGTCTAGACCAGTGAGGTAAAAACCTTTCGGTCGTGGTTCTCTTCGGTAGAGGTATATTTAGTTAGTCTGTTGAGGGGAGTTGGCCTGGTTCGATACAGTTTTACTTCTATAGTGATTGCTATTCTATTTCTACTTTGCTCATTTTCAACCTCTTACTCATAATTTTAATGGATTACTATCTCTACATAGATAAAAAAATATCTGTAACATTTATATACTGTTTATTCCGGTGGTAAGTTACAAGTTTATTTTGGTTATAACAAAGTTACAATAAACACAATAATAAAATTTCAACAAATGAGGATTCTAATGCAAAAAATGAGGCTGGTGGCTAAATGTACTTGTAAACATTATATGATTTCAATACCACCCTCGACTGATGTGCTCCCTTGCGTTTGGTGATTGTACCACAAATTTGCTTATTCTGCATTAATCTAAAATCAAGTAAAACTAATTTTATACGAAGGCAAAAGAGTAACAGCAAATGACAAAAGTTATAAGTCAAAAGTCAAAAGATAAAAGTCATAAGTAAAAAGTGATAAATTATAAGTGAAAAGTCACAAGGCAAAAAACCTAAAAAAAAGAAAATAACTCAACATTTATAACAAAAGATCAATTATTATTTTTGAAATAACAATCAAAATATTATTCCTTTTAAATACCATAATACATCCTATAAAAAGCATGGTTGCTATTTGTTTGCGAATGAATAAGACGTTTGAATCTAGTTAACATACTTGAAATTATACGTATAACTTATATATCATGGTACGAATCTATTCAGTAGATGATGTGCAATCTCTGTCGGGACAGAACTAGTCCTGTAAGGGGGTCCGGGTTCGAATCCCGGTATGGCTGCATATCTTTCTCCCCCTGTGACATTTGGCATAGTGGAAAGTGTCCTGCCAGTCACGTCGGTGACCGAGGTTCTATTCCTAGTCGGGCAGCCTTTTTGCAACCAGGGCTTGATAGAAGAGATACAACCAGAAGTCGATTCTTATAGTGCAGTTAATCTCGACTGCATGTATTTTACGTAAGAAGTCACAAAATTGCACATACATATATTGTGATGTTAAAACTTTAAAAATTAATATTTACAGGCTGCTGAGTTGGAAATCTTCAAAAGGACTATTAACTTGTACAATAAATGTGTTTAGTTTTGATTTTTTAAATAACTCTAGGAAGATTCCCACTACACTTATGCTTTTCGTGAAAAATTACATGCAAAGACTGTTTAAGAAATGACCCGTTAAGGTATGTCCATTCTAAATTCGAATGCACTACCTTCATTTTGAGAGTATTTACATTAGTTGCATGAAATCAGATGGTTGTGGGTTCGAATCCCATTTTTTTCCTTCAGTATTTTTGTATTTTTCTAGCTATATTTAGATGGAAAAATATGCTCTTCTTCTATTTTTATCTTTTTTTTTACAGATATTCATTGCCTAATTAATACTTAATCTAAGAGCAAATACGACATATAACATTTTCAATGCTTTATATATTACAAACTAGCCGGTAAAAGCCTTCCATATTTCACAGAATGAATCAGTATACTTCTAGAAAGATTTTAGCAAACTTTGATACAAGCCCTTTGACTAAATGTAATTTCAGTGTTGTTGTTTTTTTTAAATTTAGAATGATATGATAAAAAATGTTCAAATTGGTGGGGTAGAGAAACATTTCCATGCATATTTCTATCGTGTCGAGAATAATCATGCATTCAACATGGATAGTTCATTACTAGAATGTTATTATTTGCATCTAAACAAACAACACTTGCAAAACATGATATTACGTTATATATAAGATATATAGATATAATATATAATATAGATATACTATCAAAACATGATAATGATAAGATGTAAACGGATATTTTTTTAGACTTTCAATACATGTATTTCTTTTAAAAAGCCTTTTTAATGTGTATGTTCTGACTCATAATAATGCCTACAACTCCAAATCCGTACGGTTAATTTTGCTTAAATTTTGCATACAGGTGTCCATGAGGTATACCACTCAACAATGTTGTCAATTTCACAATGCCTTATAATGCAAATTAGAGTGGTTATAACTTGAATGATAATTTCAAATATATTGTAATTTGCTAAATATTTACAAACCAATATCTTAAAACAATCATATATAATGAAGTGAAATCATAGACTATCGTCTTTATGATTTTAAAACATCATTTTTTTGAAACTTAACCAATAGTAACCTAGTATATATCAATAACAGCGAACAAAAATCAGTATTAGTCGTTTCAAAGCGTATTTATATTAAATATATTATCAAAATTAAATCGTTCAACTCGGTACACAGTTGTAGTGCTGAATCAGCGTTCAATGGCATCTGTAGATCTGGCTAATTCTACGAATTCCCCACATTGTCATTTTTGAGTGTGAATACATGTTCTTTGCAAATATATACGTCTCTCAAGTTAACTGCATTCCCGAAGTCGTGAGTTTCATACAGACCTGGTAAAAAACATTGTGTCAGGTTTACCACAAATAACAGAAGAACTGGTATGTTGCCTTATTTCATGTGCAATCCGGTCTAACTCGGTTTGTATGAGGTCCATGGACCAAAATTTTAAGTTCTCACATTGTATCGGGTTCAGATCATTAAATACACATGTATCGCATTTTTTTTGATGAAAAAATCTACCAATGGATTCCATTTTGTCGAAATGTACAACACCATTTCTCAATGCGTTGGTTAGATGTGCTTTTTCCAGCTACAATGCTTCGAGTACCAGTAATCGGATCTGTAGAATCGTGTTTGAAGTATTGATGCAATAGTAAAGCAATGCAGTTTTCCATACCAACATCACAACGTAGTATTGGGTGGGGGGACTTGATAATGTTCATTAAAGGTGTATAAAAGTATCTTGCAATAAGGTGTGGGTTGTTATTTGAGTCCGAAACCTCTAACGATATTATTTTTCTACTATACCCATTCACATCACCATGGATACAAAATCCTTATGGTTTAAGTTTAACCGTCCATATGTCATATAAAACTGGTCCTTTGGCGTAGTATACGCGTCGGCATAGGCGTTGAGCTTCCCGCATCTCAATGCCATCTGTTATTATTTCCATGACGTCGTCTCTCTTGACGTACATGTGGTAATCAGCATTAACCTACGCCATACTGTACGGTATTCTATGCATTGCCCACTTGTTTGTATTTCTCTGTTTATAACATCAGACACAGTCTCAAAAAGAGTATATATTCTATTACGCCGTATAAAATTTAAGCGTTTAAAAAGTCTATTCACTGTACTAAATGACGTCGTAATGCCTTGCCGTACCAGAAAGTACTCTATCATCAGCAGAGTTGTGTTTGTTATAGATGTTTAGGATAGGTATCTTGGTACGGTAGCTTTGGTAATGCCAAACAGTATAATGATGAAGACACAGATCAACATCAAGGTTTTCATCCTCGTTACCTTTTGTCCAATAGCTGTGTCTGAAATAAGAGTTTATCTTTTATCTAAATCTTTATACATTTCATAGTATATAAAATGGGTAAATCTCTTAGCTCCGTCTTTTAAAGATTGATAGGTGCGAACAAATGTAACATTTAAAATGCTAGTAGGATCTATTGCTCTAACTGGTCCAATATCTATGTTTGCTCTTAAGTGTTCTTTTCTCAATTGTTAAAATATTCAACAAAAGTAGACATTGATGCTAAATGCAAATGGTGTTCGAGCACAATTATAAGTTAACTTTGTACTTGTGTGTATGAGCATAGCACTTGCCGTTCTTTATGAAATTGGTCAACACTATCTAAGTACTTTAGAGAAATACTGATTCTGTGTTAGCTCAATAAAATGCTGAATTGCGATACATGTTTTATACTGTGCGCCATGCCATTTTAAGACGTAAAACTTGTATTACTTGTCTACTTGTAAAAATTGTTTGTTACACATGGACAGATTTTGTGATGAGGGCAAACAATGTATAAGCACTAATATAATGAACATATTTAGAACACAGCAGATTGCACAAAAACACACAGTCACACTTATGGAATTTAAGTCTGTGATATATTACCACTTTGGGATTATATCAAATAACATTAAATTCCTTCCTTAACACATTCTCTCCTCCATGACAAATCTCAATGAAATTATTTAAAACGTTTAAAAAACATACCTGAAACCAAAGTTGCTCCTTTCAGCTTCTAAAGCACGTGTAAAATGGGTTAGCCAAAAGTCATAAGACGTAAGTCACAAATCAAAAGTCGAAAGTCAAAAGTAAAACATCCGTAAGTCGAAACTCAAAAGTGACCCTCCAAGGCTTCCATACAAAAGGAAGCAACTTACTCATTATCAATGGCACTTACAAACCACGTAAAATACCAAAAAAGGTGGTCAAAATATGCATAAATTGCCTTTACTGCGTTAGTAACGCAGTAGAAATATAGTTGTACATACTGAAAAATCAGTCATTAATCGCACAAAACATGTGAAATATTACTTGAATCTTGAAACTTTTACTTTTCGTTACATCTTAGTACAAGTTTTATTTAACTCATCTGGAGGCATGTAGCTTTAAATAAATTCTTTATAATATGACAATATGAAAGCTTGTTAAACTTCATTTTTACTTTACTGCTTTATTATTATTACTTTGGTTTGATGCAGTTTATTAAAAAACAACCAATAAACGTCACACATTGAAGTACAATTCTCTTCACTTTTGTTCATTATTTTACCAAAATATTTCCCGTGTTTGCATAATATAAAGACTGAAAGTATTTTTTTATTTTCCATTAAATTGTAGATAATATTATTTCTGTAACAATGTGAAAATGTTTCCTTTTATATCACTTTATAAATGATATATTACCAAACTAGGATACAAAAATTCAAAATTTTACTTAAAAACGGGATAGAATGTTTTTACAATAAACTTATCACTATTTTTTAACGGAACTACATACTCTTATTTTAATTGGTTACAATTTGATGTTTTTTTAATATATGTTTATTTAGCATTCCAAATCTTACTTTAAGTTACAACCTCTTTTTTGATATTTTTAAGTTCATGTTCATGTTAAGATTGTTGTTCTGTTTCAGTGGAACATAGGCGTGAACTACGAGAACAAAGAGCACTTCAACTGAAGGAGAAGGCTTTACACGCGTTTGGGAGAAGTTTGTCAAGAAACAATGTGTAGTTAAAGTGTGACGTACATAATTGCCTGATATGATATGAAAGATAGAATGAATTACTTTAAAATTTGTTTTGCGAATAAAAAATTAAGCACACCTTTTTCGAAGATTCGTACAACTCACATGAGAGACAATGTAAAAGTGCAACATCTCTGAAGCCCACCTAGCAACGGCCTAGATGGTATTCAATTTTCAACATTAACGTACTGGATTAAATGATCCCGAACGATCAGAAAAAATATAGCAACACTGAAGTGAAATAGCTTCTGAACTATAACTGTTGGGGATATTTTCTAAGAGTTTACCTAGAACAACTTCTTTGCTGTTGAATAGTTATTGTTCTCCCCGGAACATGGTATGCATGCTGTAATTTAAACAACTGCACATTAAATATATGCAAAAATATGTGATTGAACAATTTTAATGTAAGACATGTGACATCATTTATCATATTCATGTTAACACATTAATTAAGACAATATACTCACGCATATACATTTAATTAAATGCATGTTCTGTTCAGTTCTTATTCAGGAAATATGGAGATACCTATATGATATGTAAAGTGAATAACTGATGAATTCACACTCGCTATGTTACATGCATGTATTTGTATAAGTGATGTGACGATGAACCAACGCGTTCAAGTCAAATTTGTTGAATTTACTTCTGTTCTGATCTAATTACATGTATATTAATTATGCACTTTGAAGTGTTTTTTTTTTGAGAATCACCAATACTATGGTGTTGTTAAAGAAAGCCCTACTCACATCAAATCAAATTTCTCAAATTAAACTTAAAATATACTTGATCAATTAGACTTGATAGAATCGAATTAATTATTTCGCACATTAGGTGTTTATTTTGATAAATGTAATGTTTGACAAGGTTCGTTTTCTGTTTATTTTGCCCCTCTTGTTTCACTTCAAGTATTGAGAATATTTACCTGTTCAAACTAATAGAGATACCTGTGCTTCAAACCTAACGAGCAGTAATCCATCGAATATCTATAATTCAAATAATCGGCGAACTGGAAATTTCTGCGCTAGAATTTTCTATCTTCTGCAATACCATTTTACAAACGTGATGCATTTTGTATGATAAATAGAACGCTTTATTAGCCATGAAAGTCATTTACTTAAAATACAGGTTTATTTATACAGTCAGCATTTTATTTAGAGACGTTGTTGAAAACAATTAAAGGACATGTTCATGATTCGATCATAATGTCAGCTATATTTTCAATTGTAATGAAATCTAAAGTTAAATATGTTTGAACAGATAGAACAAAGGTGTGTATCCTGGGGTATTTAATTATTAATATCTGATCATCCTGGTTTTTATTTATTTCTTTTTTCCTGCCATAAATTGTTTTAAAGCACTAGTTGGTAATTCATAAGTAATAGAAAGAGCATCGAAACACGAGGCTATTTGATTTGTACGAGGGGGCGTAGCCCCCGAGTATTAAACAGATTGCCGAGTGTTTTGATGTTCTTTCTCTTTTGTATCATAGTCAAACATAAAAACTCGTTCCCTGTTGTCCCAGAAAAAGAGTTACCAATGAACGAGCATCTGAACATGACTTTCCCTTTCTCTGCCGTCACAATAAGTAACCCCCAGCAAAAACGATCCAATCAATGGGCATGTAACTATAATACCTGCACTCTAGATAACGCACTGTGCATGTAAATGTATACGATTTTTAACTCTGACACATTTTCAACAGAAAGGTCCCCAAACTATGATACAAATGTAGTATAGAAAACGGTGATTATTCGTTATATCTAAGTATAATAACTCAGATTTTACCACTACACCTAAGTAAAGAATATAAAATGACTATGTTTTGGGAATTTTGGTTGGACCTGTTACATTTTATTGCTGGATTAGGTTTGAACTAAGGGGAGTAACTCTGTTCATAATTTTAGAGAGAAGTAAATAAGAGTTACTGGAAATTGTAATTCTAACTGATAGTATTAAAAGGAAAGTTTGTATTTCCCTAACAACAACAACAACAACAGCAGCAGCAGCAACACAAATAGATTCAAACAAAATACAGTTTCTAAATATCGTTTTCAGAAAATGCGCATATTTAGAATAGTTCCATATTCATACCTAAATATGTAAATCAACAAGGGCAAAATTTAAGAAAAAATATGACTATAGCAGCTTTCGTACTGAGAAAATAAAGCAAAAAGCGTTGAAGCGCGTGAAGAAATCTTATCTTATCTTATGGTCTATTTTGTCCATAAACATAATCTGTCATGCATTATACGCAGCAAAACTTAACCGTTATACTGCTGGTTATACTACCCATCCGGCCACTTTATTCAATTTCAATTTTATTTACAATAACACTCAGTTTGTATATTATACAAAATCATGAGCAAATCAAATATGTAAACATATAAAAGAAATATACACCACGAGCACTGTTCGTTCCCTATTCTACCTATCCGTTCCCCTTGATCACTGCCAGCACTGTTCGCTATTCAGTTAGTATATCCTAAAAGATTAACAAGCTCATTTTAGCGCGGACAGGGTTAATTGTCGTGTTGTTTTTGTTTTATCCTGTCAAAAACAGTAAAGAATTGTTGACAAATGTAAAGGATTATACCGGTAAATGTTTTGAAGCTCTCGGAAAATTCGCAACAAGTATATAAAAATGAATGATAATTATATCAAGCATAATATGATCTAAAATAGTTTTTTTTAATACGACGTGAAACAGTAAATTACAGTGTACATATATTGTTTTAGAGAAGAAAAAAATGAATATTCTGACAATTTCACAGACATTTCTTAAATATAGAAAAATACATATGATGAATTCATTCGTTCAAGCATGAGAAAATACAAATATGTAATAAGTACGCAATTTACAAGTGACTTAAATCCATCTAAATATGAGTCGGGGTAATGGTTATGCAAGCCAGATACGCCTATCATATTGTATCGAATATTTAAACAATTGATAGCATGTCGCAATTAAGAATGGTGTTTTATGGCGCCATAAAAAGCTACCGAAAATATAGATGTTTGGGGAATTTATCAGTTGACACTTAAAACTGGAATGAGTATTTACTACGATATGTTTTTGTTCATGCTTATATTTTTCCATTCCATATGTCTCACTAATTTTACAAAGTAAATCTGTCCTTATTTCGGCACTATAATATCATAATCACCACCATCATCATCATCATCATCATCAGCAGCAGCAGCAGCAGCAGCAGCAGCAGCAGCAGCAGCAAAATCACAGGAGTGCTATATTCGGAAATAGCTATATCCATCATAACAGTCCTTTTCATATATTGAAAGCATTCCTAAAGAACGTCACAAATATAAACTTTATTCGTATATGTTAATAATAATCATCATCGAGCTTGTGAATAAACTTTTCCTGTTCACTTTTCTGCACTGTACTTGAAAGTTTTCGGAGTTCGTTTAGAATTGAATGTATTTCTCTCGATTCATGATATCGTTTATGTGCTCGTGTCGCCGTATGATGAGGCACCCCCTTTGTTCGTCGTCGCTCTTCACTCTCGTCTACCAAGTCGTTATGGATAGGCACAAACCCATTTGGATATGTCGAATTTAGCTGCAGGGCAGATCTGTTACTAGGAAGTAAGCACTTCCTGTCTGATTCGCGGTCTTTCAAAATCGGGGGCAAAGTAATTTTTAAGTGTTGATCCAAATTTTTTGTGCTTCCGTGAGAAATATTGTGTTCTCTACCCAAGGAATGTAGTTTGGAGTTAAGCGGACGAATATGTTGTGCTTTTGAAGTTTCTTTTATCCCATTCTTATGTCTTGTCAACTTTTTGTGTGTGTCTTGTTCATAATTGTAAGATTCACAAATGTCATTGCTCACGCAATTTCGCTTAGATCTTTTCTGATAAATTTCTAGATATCTCGCACCGAGAAATTGCTGGAAGTCGTCTGCGTTTATAGAACGTCGTGGAATACTTTTCATGGATTCAAATTTCGCCATTTTTTCCTGAATCACTCGTAAAGTATCATCTTTATCGCTTGCGTCCATTTCATCACTCCCTGTGCATGATTTTAACTGAAATTCTTGCTCAGATTTTATGGAATTATTGACGGGAGACAGTTGTCCATTTCTCCTCAAGTTACCGGCGCTAACATCACGTTCTGATGGTCCAATAATTATGTCACTATTTTCCATATCTTTATCCGCGTCAGCTTCTTCCTTGTTCTCTATGTGAGGAACCAGTCTTTGAATTAATTCACGACGTATTGAAGTCAACTCTTGCATATAATCAACGACAGATGAATTTCTACGCCAATGTCCCGGTGTGGGTTCTGTCGGCATAAAGTCGTGAGTCAGCGTTGGCAAGCTTACCCGACGATGTCCTGTTTCCTGTATCTCGGATTTAAAGTCATTTTCAACTAAACGACTCAAACTTTGTAGGGTTTCGTACCTGTGTTCACTCATGTGTGAACGCTCTCTTTTCAACGACGGTCTTTTTTCATTGTATCTTGGTGAATCATTTTTGTCTCCCATTTTTTTTAAAAAAAAAAAGGATCTGAAGAAATTTTAGTTCAAAATGTTCGTGACATTTAAATCCAGTTTTGATACATGCACACAACAGACGCGACTTACCAAATGCTTACAAAATGTAACCCAAATGCTTTAATAAAATGTTGTCTTACATTAAATGAAAACACTTTATACTTGTAGAAGCAATTTTGATTAAATTATGTATAATATTATTTTGTTTTTCACGTCAAGCATGTCACACTATAATATACCATTGCTTATTTATCCCAATAATTACCAAATTTTGGATACATGTACATATATAACCAGTAAAGTCGCGTCATACACAACTGCCACTGTCATTTATTACTGTTGTATTGTTACCATTTCCTTTCCAAAATAATTGCAAAAGAGTTTATAACACGTCTGAATTAAAATTATCTCAAAACCTTCAGATCTGTATAAGTACAACTTGATACTTGAACATGGTATACTTGTACTACTTTTTTAACGGTAAAGTCCCATATACTTCCAACGCATGTCCGTTTTAATATGGCCAAAAAAACATCGCAGACAGGTGCAGAGCATTGCCATTCATATAAACATGGGTAAATGTAAACCAATTTTCACTTTACATGTCATGAAACGTATAATTTTGCACTTAAAAAGTTGAATAAAGAAACACTGTGACTATTCTATTCTTGTGTAAATGCCTCCACAAAACGTTAAATCAGTCGTAAGTGCAGATAAAAAGACAGCCGGTATATTGTTTTTTACAAGAAATTGGAGAAGTGTCGTAATTATACCATAATTATCTATTTTTTTAATGAATATGTCGATATGATTCCTTAGTCGTTTTGAGAAGTGATTGTACACAAATTTGCAAAATTGCTTATAATTCGTCAAAAGTTAAATTTACAAGTAGCCGTTAAAGAAAGAAAATGGAACGCTTATTTACTTCCCGTACAACCGAAAAAAGGGACAACAGTTGAAATAGCCGACAAGATACGTGTTTTATACATGAAGTGTGAAATATCTAGAGATAAAATGCCCTTATTTTATATTTTCTCACAAGTCTTGAATTATGCACACGCACGCGTACCCCCGCACGCAAGTAAACGCCTTAAAAAGTAACTAAAAATATCCTTCTTGCGGATAAACTGGTCCTGTTTCTTGATTTGTTTTTTTCAACGGGCAAATCAATTACAAGGAAACACGTTTTCCACTTAATTAACTAGTTAGTTAAGAGATTAACTAGTTACGTAAATAGTTAACCTCTTAAATAACAAGTTAGTTAAAAGGTTAACTAGTAAAGTAACTAGTTAACCTCTTAATATTAAGCTGGCAAAATAATAAAAGGATGGTAGTGGTAGGCACTAATAGCATGCATTTATTTCCCGTTATGATCTTTTATTTATTGAAAAATTAACTAGTTACGTTACTAGTTAACCACATAACTAACTAGTTAATTAAGAGGTTGGTTAGTTAGTTATATGGTTATCTGGTGGCAGAAATATGCCACCATATTTATAGCCCATTTATTTATAGATAAAAAAGTAATTGCCGAGTTATTAAAGAAAAAAAAAACAACTTACCTTACCACGCGACATGCTTCAATACAAAACAGTAAAATGTATTAACTTAACTTTTAGGAGTTCAATTATATTGAGTTTACTGTCGAGCATTAAGCAAGGCGGAAAATATAACAAAGTACAAGCTGAAGGTAAAGTAAAGTGATGCATGAATAAGATGTAAGGTAAAACGTGGAAGTAAGGGAAGTAAGAAAACTTTACCACAAAGACACTAATGTTAAATTAGCTTAAATGAGTATACATGTAGATCTAAATACATGTAATGATAACAGGTAAAACCATCAAACCTTGACCCATATTTTGTTGTGCATTTGAACATCGGACTTTAATAATTTACGTATAAATCACATAAACAAAATGCCGATTTCAATAAAGAAGGAACACTTTGGGAAGACTAAAAACGGAAAAGATGTAAATAAGTAAGTTAATGTATTATTTTTGTGGTGATTTGTATTCGTTTTTATTTTCATTTAAGTGCAATAAGGTCAAGAAAACTTTATGCTGGGCATGAGTCATCGCATTTCCTCACAATGTTATACATGTATTTATGTTTCGTAAAGCCAAACTTATATATTACACTCTTCAAAGTGTTTCAGTTTAACGTGTCACAAATCAAAGTAACATGGGTTATTTGTATTAAAACTTGCGTCATATTTTATAGCTCTTTATAGTCATTTCAGTATGAGATAAATATATCACATGATATAGTATCCAAACAACAACAACAACAACAACAACAACAACAACAACAACAACAACAACAACAACAACAACATATTTACACAATTGTTTTAAACAAACAAACAAACCAACCAACAAACAAACAAACAATTTCTTGACCTACTGTCCATCTTAAACTCAAACTCAAATAATTTTATTGCATTAAACATACATGTATAGATGAGACTTAAATAAATAAATAAATATACAATACATTTGTATATGTTTATAGCACAAACATGCAACATATCTACATTTACATGTATTTTTGCTAAATTAAAATAAAGGTTTACATTGACTTTATATATCTATAATATTACTTTATACCTGGAAAATCGATTAACTGATAATAGGTATATTGTTTTTATTTATATCTGTTAAATGCAAATATTTACTTAATATCTAATTAATTTATTCAATTTATGTGTACATTTAGTTGATGTTTGTTGAATCTATTAACTGCAATTACTTTATATTTGTTAAATTTATAAACTTTATGTTTACATATATCATTTCTGTTAAATCTCTTAACTTTAGGTATACATTTGAAGGCGGGAAAACTGTTGTATCGGTCCTTGATTTCGGCTGTGCCGTCTCCAACATTCTCGTACCTGACCGGAAAGGGAAATTGGCAGATATAAGTCTTGGATATGACGATGTTGCAGGTAAAATGTATAGTGTGAAGGCTGACATAATATTCTGTTCTAGTTAGAACAATAAAAGCAACATTATTTTCTTATTTATTTTCGGAATTGTGGTGCATTTTAGGGGAGGCTGGAGGATTTCCCTTGTAAAGGAAGTGGCAGGAGAGGTTTGGGATTGTGGTTGACGACGCACGCAGCTTGCTGATTGGGTTATGTGCCTGCAAACTCTTTTCTGCATTTTGTTCAAAACTTTTAAGCTATAAATGCAGATAATGAATTACTACTGTATACGGCAATTAAAAAGTTCAGGCAATTAGATACAAACTGAATAATTCAGGTAATGAGATTGTTTAATCTAAATTTTGATATACAATTATGTATAATCTAAATTCAAGATATAATTACAAAAGTATCTATATTTCAGGCTATGAGAAGAATTTTCCATACATTGGAGTCGCAGTTGGACGTGTGGCAGGGCGAATAGCTGGAGGGAAATTTACACTAGACGGGAAGGAATATAAACTTGACATTAATAATGGACCTAACAATATTCATGGAGGGATCACAGGATTAAGCAGGGTAAGTTTGACCTGTGCCGGATCTTACAATATTCATGGTTGGAGAAGGTTAAGTTTGATCTGTACCGGACCTAACATATTTATGGTGGTAGCAGGGTAAATTTGATCTGTTACGGACCTAACAATATCAAAGGTGGGGACAGGGTAAGTTTGACCTGTACCGGACTTAACTTATTCATGGTTGGAGCATGGTATTTGATCTGTACCGGACTTAAAAACATTCATGGTGGGAGCAGGTTAATTTTGACCTGTACCGGACCTAACTTATTCAGGGTGGGAGCAGGTTAATTTTGACCTGTACCGGACCTAACTTATTCATAGTGGGAGCAGGGTAAGTTTGACCTGTACCGGACCTAACTTATTCATAGTGGGAGCAGGGTAAGTTTGACCTGTACCGAATCTTACATTATTTAATGATGGGATCAGGGTAAGTTTGACCTACATGTAGTACGCGTTGCTAACTTTTAGGTCTCATAATATTTACAATACTTGTCAGATTTGCGATTAGCATCTACAAGTGAGGTTAAAAGGTTTTGTACTTTATCAGGACTATTGTGTATATACCGTAGGGAAGAAATGGACTGTAAATAGTTACAAATAAAGTGTCATATTTTGTTGATAAAACATATTATTAAACATACATGTATTTAAAGTACGTTTTACTTCTTTATGGATTCTTTTTTAAAAACTATTTAGCTATATTGTTTGAAAATAAATTTTCAAAGAGTTGAAATTGTATTCTATTGCAAAGGATGGTGATATAGATGTTATTACGTAACAGTCCCAAACCGTTTGAAAACCAGTCCCATAAATTATCTTGTTTTTAATGAAGATAAAGTATCAGGTTCAAGACTGATATATAGATCAAAGGTCATCAATAGCATTATAACTGTCATTTTCTTAGAGGCTCTGGAAAGCAGAAATTCAGGGAGACAAACTCAAACTTAAATACGTCAGTCCGGATGGTGAGGAAGGATTTCCAGGGGAGGTTACTACAGAGATAATGTATTCACTGACTCAGGAGGGTGCTCTTACAATAGACTACACAGCCACAACGACGAAACCGTGTCCGGTTAATCTAACCAATCACTCATACTTCAATCTAAAGGGTCATGTATGTTGAAATATTTTAAATAAAATAAATTAATTAGACAGTTTAACGGTTATTTGATACAGAAAATAGTTTAAATGAATCTGGAAACAATGTTATTTGAAATTAAATACATAACATTCTTGGAATCTTGTCACGGGCAAAGATTGTTCACTTATAGGCAGAGAGAATGTGTCAGCAGAAAAATAGCTCAGTCGGTAGAGCCTAGGTACGGTATGCCAACGGTCCCGGGATTTAGTCCCGGCCAGACTGCACAATTTTTCTTGCCCTGTAAGATATATGTAACGTTTTACTTTTTGTATAAAATGCCATCATATCAAAACTGATTATAGTATTAAACATACCTGTTTGTTACTAAAAGGATGATGATGACGTCATGGATCATGTTGTACAAATCAATGCAGATAGTTGTGTACCTTTAGATGACGACCTTATTCCAACAGGTTTGTGAAAATAAGATAAAACATTATAATATGATAATAATGAGATAATTATATTATAAAACTATGTGACCAAGTGGTTAAGGTCGCTTAATTATCCCTCAACGATGTGGGTTCGAATTCCTCCACGAACTTTATTTAAAATATCTCATCTAATGATGATCACAGAGCTCTATCAAGCTGGATTGTTCTTTTCAGGTGGGGTTGAACTTATATATTTCATGGAGGAGCGCTTTCCATCAATAAAGATGGAGGTGACTTAAACTCAACGAAATGGATTAGAAAATACTTCTACTTGTTTTCATTTAATCACTATCTTGTTTCATGATTTCCATGTTGTGTATAAAAGTCAAATCAATCAGAAATACTGCAGTACACATATTGAAATTACAATGTATATTAAATTGCATATGTAACTTAAGTACCGTAGTTTTTTTTTCCGCTAACATGTAGCGTTATTCTTTTATTCGTTCATAGGCGAGTTACCCGATGTTTCTGGAACGCCTAATGATCTGAGGTCACCGGTCAGACTAGGTGATAGAGAAAGTGAAGTTAGAAAAGGAAACATTGACTTAACTTATTGTGTTGGTGACGAAGGTGAACTCAAATATGTATCAAGGTATGACCAACATTGATAATTAATATTGGTTTGCAAGAATAAGTGTACACCTTTAGTAGATACTGAAATATTATCAAGAATTCTAATATAAAATACTAATGTTAAGCTAAACAAATCAAACAGTAAAAACCACAACAACAAAAACAACAACAAAAACAAGCGACGACAACAACAACAAATACTGAGTTACAAAAGAAAATCAATATTATGTATCACCAAAATTATTTCCAAATAAGGCCGTACAGCCTAATAATGCCGTACAGCATGGGCGACTTCTAGTTGACTTGTAAATTTGGTAAAAACCAAAAATTTTTGTAGAACATCGATGCCAAAATTTTAAAAGGAAAAACTAATTATAACACTTAATAATCTGACGTTTTATAAATTTGGAGAATTTGTCACAGTTACGACTTACAAAAATATGTTTCTATTCTTATGTCAGCGACGATCTTTTAACATGACACTGTGCAAACTTTGTAAAGTACTTGTACTAAATTTGTTTCTATTCTAATGTCAGCGACGACCGTAATTACATGCTCTGTGAAAATTTTACGTTGTGTTTAATTGTGAATTTTGATTCCTTGTTTAGGAATAGCGTTTTCTGTTTAACTTTGATCTGAATTTTTTTCTAAAACAATTATGTTATAGGATATCACACCCACCAACTGGTAGATATATCGACACTCACACCACCGAGCCTGGTTTACAATTCTACACAGCCAAGTACATGACAGATGCCGTTGGTAAAGGTGGTAAAGAGTACAAGCCTTTCGCCTCCTTCTGTCTTGAGACACAGCGTTATCCTGACAGTGTCAATCACGTGAGTACTGCTTGTACTTCAACCATTTATCTTTGTTATATTCTTTAATACTACAAATCATTATCATTATCATCATCGTCATCATCATCATTGTCATAGTACTCGTCAACAACAGCATCGTCATCATTATTGTTAATACCTGCACCACCAGAGTACCAACAAAAACAACAATAAATAATAACACCATTATCATCGTCGTTATCATCATCATCGTTATCGTCATTATCATTGTCATAACAACAAAAATAACAATGTCATTATAATCGTCGTCGTCGTTATCATCATTATTATCACTATTACTAATAACAACAACATATTATTCCAAATAATCAACAACAAAAACAAAGGCAGCAGCAGCACCACCACCATGCACCACTGCCACCGCAAACAACAACAACAACACCAACAACAACACCAACAACAACAACAACAACAATATTATCAGCTTTATCACCAAAATCGTCATTTAAATCTTTTACTATTTACATGTATGATTTGGTAATAATCATTGTATAGGAAACAAAAGGTAAAAGGTATTTATACGAAAGGATTAAGATTTATTTTAGGGTTTCAAAGCATTGTTTCCCTTATATTATCCAGTAAAACTTTGTAAACTTCTATATAAAAAAACTTATTCATCATCCATTTAGGTGTACAAGTATTATAAATTTGTTTTTCAAATAATAATAGCACGGGTGTTATAGATACAGTATGTTTATGCGTTTTTTTTTCAGTCTAATTTTCCCAACACTATTCTACGACCAGGATATACTTACAGACAGACAACTGTTTTCACTTTCGGTGTTTTAAAAGGATAGACAGCAACAAATGAACAGGACGGCTGTTTGAATATAAACCTTGCCAGATGTTTAGCTTTTCATATTTTTTGAAAAATAAAATATGTATATGGTATAGTTGACGTTTGTGATATTTGAGATATTGATCTATATGATACATTGTAACGTAAAAATTGTTAAAGAATATACTTCTGTTAATCTCGTTCGAGGAAATTAACTATTCATTTTGTAATGAATTGGTTTAAAATCGAATACAATCGATGCTGACAGACGCCAAACAAACGCAACAGATTATTTTCCGTGCCGGTCAATCGGTAATTGAACCTAATATATAATATTTCAAATGTGACTTTCACAGCTGAATTTCCAGGTTGTTTGACACAGTTCGAGTTTCAATGTGACATATTTTATGGAATTTTAATATTTAATATCTATATGATTAATTGGTAACATGTTTTACATTGTAACAAAACCAGTTGTTGGGGAAATCGGTAAGAGTCAATGTGACATAAGGATCGGTATGTTTACAAGTGGGAAATTATTTTATGGGTCTCGCACCAACACTATGAAAGCCATTTTGAGACTTTCCAGCTTAACTCATGGACGAAGACATCAGGTGCTCGTCCTTGCATTATCCGCATTATCCCGGGCATGAAAAAGCTCCTGAGTAGAACCATCGACGTGCCATAAGCTAGTCATGTGGAAGGATCCAAAATTCTAAACTACATTCAGGGGAACAAAGAAAATGGCATTCTATAGTTACTAAAGGAGACATATGTCATTACATTTTGAAGGGACATTTTGCTTTTGATCCCGTAATACTAAATATTTACATATAATATATGCATTTATTCCACACCTTATAAACTATAACCAATGAACTTTTAGCGTTTGAACTACGTGATGTTCCAATTAAAATTATTGGATCCAATATTATCAATTTAGCCTCGTTTCCATTTCCAGAAACCAATTAATCCGTATTAAAAGCATATCGTACCCAATATAGCCTCTATTTATTTTCAGAATCCAAAATATTAATATCAAGTGCATATCGTAATCCATCTAGCCTCTTTTTCAATTCTCAAGAGTATCAAATCCTTATTGTACTTGAATTACTGTCAAAATATATAAAATCGAGATGTCAAATAAATCATTATACATTTTTGAGAACAATACTGGTTATAATGGACGAATACACAGCTGCAAAACTGTATCAGACTCGGCTAGCACCTCGTCCAATATAGGTTTGCCAGCTGTGTACCCGTCCAATATAGTTAAATAATATATCATAGCCCCATACAATATGAAACCAGTGTCATTGCGCTTAGCAATGAATGGAGATCAATTTCACGTTATGTTTAATTTAGATTTGTTTTATGACATGCTATGGCTAACACCGATTTCACATATAGACTGAATAATGATAGTTTCAATCCATAGACAAAATCTTTTGAGTGTTTGGTTACTTTTTGTTTAGGTAATATTTTTAAAAATCGGTGTTTGCCTGGATGTAATCAACAGAAAAGAGAAGTGTTTTATGTGCTAAAAGTCGTACTGAAATATGAAATCTGCGTTTTCAATTTTCATGAATTATTGAATGTTAAATTTGTATCAATGGCCTCGAATGTTTCAATGAAAGCTGTGAGCTACTTTCATAAAATATTTGTGCTACGCCAGCATTTATCTGTTAACTTGTAAATGATATGTATTTACGTATAAACTTGTGAATATGTCCGGTGAGCGAATCGAAAACTTTTCAAGTATGAAAGTCGCTTTTTTCACATTTATTAATGTAACCAACCAACCAACCATCAAACAAACAAATGAATAAATAAGGTTTTTGTTGTTAAAAGAATATGTGCTATGCAATAATTGTAAAACTATCGTATCTGCTAAAGATGTTATATCTAGCACGCCCGACCACCATCCACCCGGCCCCCGAAATTAAGTTTAAATGGACGATTATAATGCATAGATCTCTGACCTGTCTAATTCTAACTCTCAGATTAGTGGATACAATAATAATGTCACCACAGCATATTTCCTTATAACAAAAGTGCACATGTCAACGTTTGTGGTTAAATGTATTGTTATTCAAATAAAAAGTCAGAGTAGGGATCTAACATATTAGACATTCATTATATTTAGAAATATGACGGACCAGTACATAGATATACATTTTAAACAGGCCAACATTTAATAAGGTGAAGCAATCTCTATGGAAAAGGTATACATGTAACATTATGGAAATCATATCCAAGAAAATGATAGAGGCAGGTTATTTTAAACAAGATATTTTTAAAGTTCAAAACAGTTACAAATCTTTTTTGATACACGATTTCAAAATGTCAGGTCTTCAATTGAACACAAAGAATATACGTCCAGACCTTTTGAAACAGACTTCACGATTCAAACCTATACATGCGCAGAACATCTGCTGTCCCTCCTCACTGCATAGATCCCTGGCCTGTCTAATTTCACGGGGGAGGAAGTGTTACACGAAGGATGGAGTTCTTATGATAACTTGTTTGGAGTTCTTATGATAACTGTCACGGAGTTCCTGGAAAACGTTACGGATTTCTGTGGAAAACTTTTCTATATACTTGGAGAACTCGCGTAAAAAATGGTTATTTTTAACTTTAAATGGGGAGTTTGAGGTGCTAAATTTAACTTTGATAATTAAGCTTGCTGTACATATTGTATTTTGTTTCAGAAAGAATCTTTTAGTCCATATTTTGTCGCCTTTTTTAAAAATATCTGGTAGTTTTGAGAAAAAATACCAAATTACTTGCTAATTCGTACATATTGACCTTTCCATTTGTGATCTTCTTCGTTGCTATACTTAATTACCTAATTATAGTGGAGAGCTGCAAACATAAAGCCAAGGCTAATAAATTTATACCCGATTTTTCAAATGTTACGGAGTTCTTGCGATAACTCAAAATATGTCCTGGAGTTCTTATGATAACTTTTGTTACTGCCAGTGTGTTTTTGTGCTTAATCACGGCACGTTTAAGCGTATTTTATTAGTCAATAAGTGTGTAAATCATTATGAAGCATAGTACGCTTATCATTTGCACAAAAATTTGGTTATATAACGTTGGTTTTGATCGTGTTTTTCATCAAGAGATATTTTTCTTACCTCCGTTTCTTGTGTTTTTGTGTTTGTTTTGGTCTTTGTGTGTGTGTGTTTTTATTTTATTGGAATGACTGTAAACATACTTGATGTAGAGCATTTACTTTATACAGGTTAAAAATACGCTTTGAATTTAATACTCAAGCATGATTTCGTCATTATATACATTATTCCTGGCAGTTTTAGAGAACATTAAGAAACTATGCTATCGATATCGGTATGCATGTAAATGGTTTTCAGCAAAATAGGAGGTAGTATGCACTACCTTTATCTAAATGTAATGAGGTGGGTGTCGTCTTTATGTATTCAACGGGTATTTCAATTTCTAAAAGGTATCAGTTTTTGTCATAGAAAAGTATAAAGTTCTATGACAATGATATGACGATAGAAAGTAAGTCTTCAATAAGATATGTGAGTCACCGTAAGGTTCATGCCGTTTATCGACCTTGTTCCTTTCTCTATTAAATCCAATGTACTATCACGTGACGTACAGCCATCTCCATATTTCGGAAAATTACTGCATACATTTTTCTTATCAAAGTTGTGGAAATTTTGCAACAACTTTTGCTGTAATTGATTACAAAAATATATTGTCGAACTTCTTGCGCTCGAACCCGTAGGGCACGTGCAAATCTGTCGAAGAGATCGGAAGTAATCGGTTGATTTTTTATGCATAAAAAGAGTGCATGGGTGTGAAGGGTATCCCGGTTATATACGATACATAGTATATAATGATACAATTTACTTAGCCGCTTCTTGAGGGAAGCCCAACTACTTACTGTCTGCTTTAGAAAGGCGTTTGCTTAAAACAAGTCATGTAACTGAGAAAAAAGTGTAAGTTTTAAAAAAATTTTCCTTGGCGATTTAAGCCATGTTACTGCTGAATACAGGTGACCGCTGATTCAGGTTTTCCGAAGATTTTTGTTTGTTTGTTTGTTTCATTTTACGCCTTTTCCCAACAGTATTTCAGTCATATGGGCGGGTAGTTTCCTAACCATCGTTCCTGGAGAGTTACACCAGTACTAGACTACCTTCTTCCGTGCTAAATTACCAAAGCATCTCCCGTGGATCGAACCAACGCCAGAGAGGTAACTGGGTTAGAACTCATCGACTCAAACCCCTCGACCACGGAGGCGGTCGTTCCTGAAGATAGCTTAGCACCTGTTTATCTTATGTAGACTGTACACCAAAGCAGTTTCATGTCTTCTCGAGATATATTGAATGATCGTGTTATAATTTTGCCACATGGCAACAATGTTGCATTTGCGGAAACTTATGAAATAAAACTTTTGTTGACGAACAGTATACGCAGAAACATTTAGTGCATTCGTTGGGTTTTATAATGTCAATATGATTTCGCACAAATTTAATTAGGAACTAAAACACGATCAAAAACAACTTTATATAACCAAATTTTTGTGCAAATGATAAACGTACTATGCTTCATAATGATTTACACACTTATTTACTAATAAAGTACGCTTTAATGTGCCGTAATTAAGCACAAGAAACACACTGGCAGTAACAAAGGTTATCATAAGAACTCCAGGACATATTTTGAGTTATCACAAGAACTCCGTAACATTTGAAAAATCGGGTATACATTTATTTGCCCGGGCTTTATGTTTGCAGCTCTCCACTATAATTAGATGATTATGTATAGCAACGAATAAGATCACAAATGGAAAGGTCAATATGTACGAATTATAAAGTAATTTGGTAATTTTTCTCAAAACTACCAGATTTTTTTTAAACGGCGACGAAATATGGACTAAAAGATTCTTTCTGAAACAAAATACAATATGTAGGGCAAGCTTAATTATTAAAGTTAAATTTAGCACCTCAAACTCCCCATTTAAAGTTAAAAATAACCATTTTTTACACGAGTTCTCCAAGTATCTAGAAAAGTTTTCCACAGAAAATCCGTAACGTTTTCCAGGAACTCCGTGACAGTTATCATAAGAACTCCACCCTTCGTGTAACACTTCCTCCCCCGTGAATTTTAATTATAAGATTAAAGAATACAATAACATTTTCACCACAACAGTTTGTTAACAAAAGAGCACATGTCAATGTTTGTGGTTAAATCTATTGTTATTCAAATAAAAGGTCAGAGTAGGGATTTATCCCTTGACCCCACACCACCGCCAATGTCGGCTAGAATTTTGTTCGTCAGCATGTCAAAATTCAACAACAACCTTTACACAATATACATGTTCATCATTTTTTTTGATGTCGAAGGTGAGTATTAAGGCAGAAAAATGAGCGGTGGAGCGGAACTCAAAATATTTGACAAAAGCTCTAACCTGGTTTTTGCGGAATACAACCATCTAACTTAAAGGTAATTGATGGAAAAAATTTAAAGCACGAGCGTGTAAAATTTCAAGTTAGCCTGACTTGTATTATCAAAGGTATCACCTAATTCCGGGAATTTATCAAATGCCCTTTGTATTGCTCGAAAATGAAAAATTTACCTATTGGTGAAATTAAACACCTTTCAATTAATCATTTGTCAATGTCTTTTAATTACAAGTGTAACTAAATCGATTGTTTCACTTTTAAAATGAAACTATGGAAAATGGATAGCCTACAATTGTAGCTTCAAAGTAGCTTCATTAATAAATTAAATTTAGGATATTTAACAACAAATTATTAGAGATTTTAGAATTCATCGCGGACGCTAACTAGTAAATTTAAGTATAGGCTTTAGATGTTTAAATTGGATAGTTATTTTTTTTTTTTTTTTTTTTTTTTTTTTTTTTTTTTTTTTTTTTTTTTTTTTTTTTTTTTTTTTTTTTTTTTTTTTTTTTTTTTTTTTTTTTTTTTTTTTTTTTTTTTTTTTTTTTTTTTTTTTTTTTTTTTTTTTTTTTTTTTTTTTTTTTTTTTTTTTTTTTTTTTTTTTTTTTTTTTTATTTTTTTTTTTTTTTTTTTTTTTTTTTTTTTTTTTTTTTTTTTTTTTTTTATTAGAAATTTAAAACGTGAATATGTCACACTTTTTTCTTTATATTTTTATCATTTTTATAACTTTGAATTGTGCTGACTTGTCGGCAGATTTCATTGTAAGCCGCTGGATACAATGCCCAAAGTTGTCTCAACAATCTATGAAATTCGTCGGCATTTCTGTTAAAGAATGTGTTGATGAATGTTCCAAACGAAGTTCGTGTCGATCTGTGATCTTCAGTTATTCGCTGAATCTGTGTGAAGTACACCTAGAGGATGTAACACCCGACGAAAATGCTGGCGTCGGTGGATCTTGCAGTTTTATTACAAGAAATGATATGCAAATGACAGAGGTTAGGACAATTGTTTTTTTTGTATTGAGTACTTTGTCGATATTGACATAAAAGTGCGTGCAGAAAGGTTAGGGACAAATTTGATGGTCCATAAAAACACACATAGGTAAAAGGAAATCATGGTTGAAATGAGCAATGATTAATCTATAAAATATAATTAGTGGTGATATGTTATGAATGCTTTCAAGAACGTCACTTGTATCAATATATGTTTCATAAAAGCAATTTGAGGTAATTATAATTTAGTTTTTGGTCTCCGGCCAAAAAAACAACAAAAAAACGACATGTAGGTAGGCATTATATTTAGCTTACATATATTGTAAAGAAAAGATTTTTAAATATCGGAATGGAATAAAACATATGGATGTAGGTACTTATATTCGAAAACAGAACTCGTTTTTGTGTACCTGTCCTTGTGATCAGTAGCAACTAATATTTTGTAACCTCTTGCAAGAGCTAAAACATGTAGGGGTGAATGCGATTCATATCCCAACTTATGCGCTTAAATAGACATTGACTTAGCTATGATAAATGACCGTGCATTTGTTTATGACACAAAAAAGTAAAGAAAATGAATTTAATTGAATACTACGAGTACAAAACGATACTTACGGTAGTCAAAAATATTGATTTGTGGTGTAAGTTCTTTTCGTAAAGAAAAAACAAAATCATATTGATAAAATGTTTGATAACACTTGTAGGTAAAATTTGAACCAACAGAACATGGACTTTAAAAGATAAAATAACTAACGCTTCAAACAGATATATATAAACGAACGGACTTAGATTATGTATGTTTGTTTGTTCATTTATAAAGACACCACCCTTTGTTTATTTAGGACGAAGCGGACAATGGGAAGCCGGGCCATGTCTGTAATGCACCAGGACAATGTCAGAAAGGTGAGGCGTTATGTTAATAATAATAATAATAATAATTGACTTATGAATATGTTTTTATCCTTGAAAAGATTTTTGGAATGTATCCCATCTTTATATATGACTGTAACGACAATCAAATAAAAACGGCTTTCACAATTATAAAAGACTGGCAAAGTTTTATTCCTGAAATAAGTCAAATAAATTCAAGGGATAGGAAGTGTTACACAACACTAGTTATGTATTTTCTGGTTATTTTTAATACACAATTCATTTTACAAACGAATCTCTCCTACAACAAAGAAAAAATATCGACGCAACTGTAATTCTATTCTTGTTTCTTTAACAAGCGAAAATGGGAGGTAAAATTTAATTGCCTATTTATTAAGTTTTTCTGGTACTTTTCTTACCCGGCGTATGTAACGGAAAGAGCTAGTTCACAAATTTACAATACTTTTTCAGTATTTACAATATTTTACAGTTTTTACTCGCTGGTGCAATTTGTGTGTGGTAAAACGAGTGTTATGGTTAATACGTTTGAAGTTCATCTACAACACAAAATTGTTTAATTAAACATGCTATACCCACAAGTTGACAATTACTATGTTCTCAAAAAACAATCTTTTCCAACTGTAAGACAAATATTTTCTTTCATATAAATAATACGAAGTTGAGATTGCTTTTGATCCCCATGGAGTCAAGGTCAAGGACACTGTTACTTAAAATAGAAACATGTTTTCCAGACAATAATAAGAGTTAGGAATCAAATTTGGTATATAGCAAGCTTATATGGAGACTCCGATTGGGATTGCCTTTGAACGCTGTGGTCAAAGTCAAGGTCACAATTACTAAAAGAAGATAAATGATTACCAGACAATAGTTAGAAATGAGTTATTGTAATCAAAAATGGTATACAGTAAACTTATATTAACACCAATGTTTGGATTGTTTTTGGAATGGTTTCCGAGTGAAAACTAGAGTAAGAAATGAGATATTGTAAACAGACTTGATACATAGCAAGCTTATATGAAGATGAAAGTAACTAAAATAGAAAACTTGTTTTGGATGATAACTGGAGTTAGCAATGAGATAATGCTTTCAATTTGCTAACAGCAAGCTTTTTGAAGATCACAGTTGTGATTGCTTACGGACCCCCTGGGGCAAGGTCACTGTTACTAAAATAAAAAAAAATAGTTTCCGGACGATAACTAGAGTTAGAAATTAAATACTGTAAAATAACTTGGTATATAGCAAACTCATTTAAAGATCCCGATTGGGATTGCTTAAGGAACCCCTGGGGTTAAGGTCACTGTTACTAAAAATGGAAAAATTGTTTCCCAGTGATAAATAATCATATACAGGTCTAATTCAAATGTGGCTATATTTTCCTACATATTTTTCTCACTTTTTCTGTATCTGTCTATCCTTCTTGTTTTACCAAGGTACTGGTTATTTAAATGATTATACTCTTTTAACAAGGCAATTATTGGTCATTTTTATTGGTACACAGATGAAAAGGTCGAGTTAAAATTTTGCCTCAGACCACTTATTTTTCAAGAAATTAAGATAGCGTGTAAGGGTATAAATCACCTTTAGTGATAGTTCTAATTCTCTCTTATTAAACTTATCGTCTGCTTTCTTCTTTGACAAAAAATATCATAAAAAATAGTCATCATAATGCGGAATATTACGGACATATCCCTTGCGTTTTTTTATATATTATCTGTTAACTGAAAATTTAACAAGTTATATAGATAACCACTTAATGTGTTAGATAATAATAAGAAACGCAAGGGACATGTCCGAAACATTCCGCATTATCTATGAAATGATTTTTTTCTAGTGATACAGATAATTATCTGATACTTCAGTTAACAAACACCAAAGTTTTATAGATAAACAGATAATTATCTATTATTTAATTGGTAAGTCTTGGCAGATCTGGGCACTTTTTAGTGTTTTGGAAGTTAGATACTTATTCGTTATCTGTCTAACAGAAACAAATCTAATTACTAGTAGTCGTTTTAACACAAAAACTAACTAGCTAGTCAGATAGTTAAAGCGATAATTATATGGTTAACTGTTGGCTGAAATATGCTACCATAAATATAACATGTATTAAATATTGGAAAAGTTTAACTCACGTTAATCTCAGTCATTTGCATGGGCTTATTTTTTTATTTTTGACCCCTACGTGCATCATCGCAGCACGAATAAGAAAGAAAATTAATAGCGACATTTTTGTAAGCTAGCAGAAAAGTATACACGAATGAAATTGATAAGTGATTGACAAGTTTTGATACACACAATAACACAATAAGGAGATGTAAAAGACTCATTGATTAAGATTGTAAAATATTTCCTTGTAAACCGATTCAGATATGGACAATTGATGGTTTATAAACAAAAAAATATATAGTATTTATCATATTTTTACAGAATGTGACACATTTACAATAGCAAACGGAAAGGTATTCGGTAATAGGAGATATAGAGGCGCAAAAGTTGCTTTCGTTTGTAATCAAGGATTCATTGAAGAAAACGGGAGAACAAGCGCAATATGTCAGGAAATCGGAGAATGGAGCGAGAAACCATTTTGTAAACCTATATTGTCAACAGCATTTCCGGCCTTACCTAATGATATAACAACAACATCCCCTCCAAAAACAGTGACGTCACATTCTGAAGCATCATTCTCTACACATTCAACAATATGCAATAACAATATCAGATCTTGCAAAGTTATCTCCTGGAATAACAACATAATCTCCTGGAATAACTACATCATCGCCTGGAACAACATCATCATCTCCTGGAACAACGATTCCTTGAACAACAGACTCCCAATCAGTAATATAAATACCACTTTCTGGAACGACAAACTCATGTCTTGGATCAACAATATCACCACCTGGAACAATAGCCTCACTACTTGGAACCACAACATCTCTTCCTGGACCATTGCTTCACTTCCTAAGACAACATCGTCCTTTGATGAAACAACTATTTCACTTCCTGAAACATCACATTCTGGAATATCATCTGCATCAACAACATCACAGAAACAAATAACAATATCAACTCCTGAAAGAACATCTTCACCTCTTGGAACAATAACCTCGCCACTAAAAACAATCACCTCAACTTCTAAACCAACATCTTCACGTCCTGGTATAATAACCTCCGCTTCAAAGACAACATTTTCACCTACTATCTTAAGAACATCAACATTAGGAACAATAACACCAGCTTCAGAGAAAACATTATCATCTACTGGAACAACATTTCCTCCTGAAACAACAACCTCACCATCTAAAACACCCACATCATTGTCGGGACCAACAGCCTTACAATCTAAATCATCAGCCTCACCTCCAGAAACAAATACATTAGCTTCAGAGAAAATATCATCAACTCCAAAAACATCAACCTCGTCTCCAGGAACAATAACACCAGTTTCAGAGATGTTATCTTCATCATCTGAAACATCAACCTCAAATCCGGGAATAATAACTTCAACTTTTGAAAAAACATCGTCATCTGCTGGAACAACAATCTCACCTCCAGAAACAGTAACACAAACTCCTGAAACAGCAACATTGCCTTATCATTCAACAACCCCGACGTCTAAAACATCAACATCTTTCCCTGAAACAGCAACCTCACCATCTGAATCGTCGATATCACCTCCAGGAACAATAATCCACTCTTCAACGAAAACTTCGTCATCTTCTGGAACAACAACCTCACCTACAGTGACAATGACCTCAGCATCTGAAACAACATCGTCATCACCTATAACAACAACAGCACATCCTGAAGCATCACTTGCATCTCCTGAAACAATAACATCACTTAAACAAACAACAATCTCAACATTTGAAAGAACATCTTCACGTCCAGGTTCAACGACCTCACCTTCTCAAACATCAACATCTCCACCTGAAACAACAACCTCACCATCTAAAACATCAACCTCAACGTCAGAAACGATAACATCAGCTTCAGAGAAAACATCGTCATCTTCCGGAAGAACAACATCACCACTAAAAACATCAACCTCACCTCCAGTGACAATGACCTCAGCATCTGAAACAACATCGTCATCACCTAAAACAACAACAGCACATCCTGAAGCATCACTTGCATCTCCTGAAACAATAACATCACTTAAACAAACAACAATCTCAACATTTGATAGAACATCTTCACGTCCTGGTTCAACGACCTCACCTTCTCAAACATCAACATCTCCACCTGAAACAACAACCTCACCATCTAAAACATCAACCTCAACGTCAGAAACGATAACATCAGCTTCAGGGAAAACATCGTCATCTTCCGGAAGAACAACATCACCACTAAAAACATCAACCTCACCTCCAGAAACAAATACATATGCTTTAGAAAAAACACCAACAACTCTGAAAACATCAACCTCGTCTCCAGGAACAATAACACCATTATCTTCATCAACCTCAAGTTCAGGAATAATAACCTCAGCTTCTCAACAAGCATCGTCATCTGCTGGAACAACAATCTCATCTCCAGAAACAGTAACCCCAATTCCTGAAACAGCAATATCGTCTTATTATATAACAACCCCGACATCTAAACCATCAACATCTCCTCCTGAAACAACAGCCTCACCATCTAAAACATCAACCACATCGTCAGAAATAATGACATCAGCTTCAGAGATGCTATCTTCATCATCTGAAACATCAAGCTCAAGTCGAGAAATCATTACCTCAGCTTTTGAAAAAACATTTTCATCTGCTGGAACAACAATCTCACCTCCAGAAACAGTAACACAAACTCCTGAAACAACAAAATCGCCTTATTATACAACAACTCCGACGTCTGAAACATCAGCATCTTCCCCTGAAACAATCTCAACATCTAAATCATCGATCTCACCTCCAGGAACAAATAACTACTCTTCAGAGACAACTTGGTCATCTTCTGGAACAACAAACTCACCTTCAAGAACAATAACTCCAGTATCTGAAACAACAATATCGCCGTCTCCTAAAACAGCACATCTTGGAACATCATCACCTACACCCCTTGGAACAACAACATCAACTATCGAAACAATTATCTCAATTAGTGAAACAAAACCTTCATTTCCTGGAGCAGCAACCTCACCATCAGAAATAACAATGTCTCCTTCTGGAACAAAAACATCATCTCCTGGATCAACTTTATCATCCCCGAGTACAACATCTCCTACACCAACAGCATCGTGGAACAAAAAACTCAACTCCTGGATCATGAACATAATGTCTTGGAACAATAACATTATCTCCTGGATCGAAAAGATCATCTTGTGGCACAAAAACATAAACTCCTGGGCCAACATCACCTCCTTGAACAACGACCTCAACTACTTGAAAAACAACCTCATCAACTGGAACAAAAACATCAACGACTGGCAAAGCAATCTGACTTCATGGAACAACAACATAAACGGTTGGAACAAAAACATAATCTCCTTGAACAATAACCTTACCACCTGGAACAACAGATTTCTATAATTGAACCATGAACGTCTTGAAATAATAGCTTCATCACCTTAGAGAACATCGTCATTTCATAGAGCAATCAAATCTCTTGGAACCAAGCAGAACAACAACCTTTCCACTTCAACAACAAGTTAATCTCTTTGAACAAGAGCAAGCATTCTTACCTCCTCTAAACCTTCAGTGTCTTGTCATATAAGACGTCGTCAGAGGCGACAGTGTCAGTCTCTGGAACAACATCATTTTTTAACATAATACCACCTTTACCTTTTTCGTTTAATTACTTTACAACCTCGGATAACAATTTCATTTCAAGCAAATTGGTCACCTCTTGAAAACGCGTCACATGTAAGAACAGCAACACAACTTCCTAGAACAACTTTTTAACCTGCTTGTACAACTGCCAAGAATTGTTCCTCACTGAAGAAATATAATGTAGCTGCAATAGAACTGCAATAACTATACTTCCTACCACAGCAACTGCACCCTTCTTCTTAATCAACAAACCCCATCTTATCACCTGTTTTTTTTTTTTGGTTTTACGTCACATCGACACAGTACAGGTCATATCGCGACGTTCCAGCTTTACTGGTGGAGGAAGACCTCAGGTGCCCCTCCGTGCAGTATTTCAGGCACGAACGGGCACCTGAGTAGAACCACCGACGTTCCGTAAGCTAGCTTGATAGCTTCCTCACATGAAAAATTCCAAAATCCCTGTCAGGATTCGAACCCACAGCGGTGAGGGGCAAGTGGTTTGAAGTCAACGACCTTAACCACTCGGCCACGGACGCTCCTACTTATCACCTGTAACAACAGCAACATTTAAGGGGAGCGGTGACCTAGTGGTTAAGGCGTCTGCCTCTCAACCCAGGGATCATGGGCTCGAGTCCTAATCGAGCCACGACCATGTTTCTTCATATGATACCAGTACCGGTCGGTTCCAGGGAGCGGACTCGGAAGTTGCAAGAACGAACTTGTTTCGCAATCGAGTTTAAAGCATCACCCTTGTGATACGTTTGGTTTATCCTCTGTATAGCAAGCAACATGATTTGCAGTGAGATTGTTTTAAAATTGTATAAGCTTATGTAAGTTACTGTATAGTTTCTAAGGAAGAGATTTATTCTGTGTATTACTAGTATGTGACTTTTGATTTAGTTATTAATGTACAAGTTTTACTATTCTATCTTTTCTGTTCTCTTTTATACGGATACGTTTAGTAGAGTAAAAAAACGAGAAACTGCATGCTTAAAGTGTATATAAGCTTTATAGTTAAATATTTGAAACTATGATTTGACATTGATATTTTTGATAAGCCTACCTTGAATAAGTATTACATTTTAACATGCAATTACTACATTTAAACATGCATTTACAACAAAAACTTTTGTGACTTTTAATTGATATCTATGCATATAATTTTTTGTGCACATTTTGGTATAGATTCTTTCTGTTCTCGTTTGTTCCGATACGGAGCTTTATAGTTCAGTAGAGTGAACAAACGTAACAAAAAGAGTAAATATTTTGAAATAAGTGATAAGTATATCTAAAACACAGGTCAGTAAAGGTTAATTAGTTACTTATCCTCTTTATTTTTAGCTACAAAATCGGTTTTGAAATTTGTGTCAAACTTTGAAATATTATCATTAAAAGTTAGTTCTCATCAACCATTTATCATTGTGTACTGATTTTGATTAGGGAAAATAATACAAATATTGTAAAAATTCACCATTTTATACCTTAAGTAACGATAATTGTACTTTTTATATTGAATCTTTTACTTATAATATCGAAATCTTAAACAATGAGATAGATAACAATTGCAATTCCACACCTCTTATATCATATGTTTTATTTTTGAAACTGCACTTTCCATTTTGCATTGTTCAGAGCATTATCAATACAAAACTGTATGGTGTTGCATAAGTTTTCAACATTCACAATATAGGAAACAAATCGAAACATGACCGAAGTATTTTGTTAAATGATGAAACTATAGGTAATGTGTATACTGCTGTTGCCTCAATTCATGCTAAATTTAAAGATCCTGTAACACAATTTCTTCATGGTTTTATTTCATAAATATGATGCTCAAATTAAGATTTGTCAATATTGTAAGTTCCAATAAGCATTATTTATAAAGATATTACCCAATTTAACATTTCATGTAAATAAAGGGAGGTAATTAGAAATTCATTTTCTATAAATTCTAAGTCAAATTTTCCAATAAGAAATGAATGCATGTAATATATTGATTAAATATAATGTACAGAAATATTTGCAGTACACATTTTACATATTCTGCGATGTTTGAAAATTGTTTTATTTGCATAATTATATACATACAATATTGTTTGCAAGTATGGTATACTCACAGTAACTACGGAACTACTACTTCGTCACTTCTGCGGACCAGCTGCCGATGTCCTGACTAATGCCGAGGGGAGTGGCCCTACAAAGTAGGCTGAGACGACGAGGATGGTGTACTAGGGTGCGTGAGCCCCTAGTACAGATAGACGGCTTGTAAGGCAGGCCTATAGCTGGCACCAACAGCCCTTTTCAGGGCTAAACACCTTTCCTATTGTCACAGGTTACTGTACATTTAGGTTCTCATTGACCGCCGTACAGTGACCTACTTTTCGGCTCAAAATTCATATCTTTGGCTAATACTCCGTGGAAATTGCATGGAGGTAAATTATCACCATTTTGTGCTTCAAAATTAACTCTTTAAGGACATGACTGGTGACATGTCCGGGGTCCGTACTCGACAGCGCAAGCTGCATTTTGTGCCCGAAAGGGCGGATGGACCCTCATTAAGCTTTAACTACATACGTATACACACAGTGACAATATCAATCACAAAACATACAGGATCTTTAAAGCAAAGTAAGAACATAGGCTGGTTTTACTATTATTTCTTAACGAATTAAGTCCAATTTTATTTTCCTGCTTTACCTGTAAACTTTACTTTCTTGTTTTCTAGATAGAATGTTAGAGGGATTTAATCATTCCCAAACAATAAAAAACATTGTTGGCTTATGTTTGTAGATGACATTGGATTAATACAATGTACATGTACTTGGTATTGTTTATGGGTTGCACAATCTGTTTCATTTTCAAATTAAATGTAAATATTGTTTACATGAAAATATTGGTGTTTGAAGGGGTGGTCGGATGGAAGACCCTAGAGATATGGTTTAATGCTAATTGTTCAATTGAAATACTAGCAGTTGGAGTAAAGACCTATTTCCCGAGTCGTTTGTCTTTATACATGATGTCAGAAAATTATGGCTATTAACGGTAAAAGGGTACTTGTACAGCTCCTAAATTCATCATAAAATAAGCTGAATAAAACATTTTTTAAAAGATTTTTGTAATCTAAAGTTTGCTTTTATTTTATTTATGGTGAACATATAAATGGTATTAAATCCATAACGGTGTATGTCTGTAAGAGGGTTTTACAGTATACACAATTGTTTGTAATGCTGCAATTCTGGGTAACAAAGAGAGATAGCCAATGTGCATTAATGCTGCTGACCGTTGCATCAAATTTTGGTTACGTTTATTGCGTTTGCTTCATAACTACGCTTATGCCATAATATGCAATGTTACTTTGATAGAATTGGCCATAAAGTCAGTACCTATATATATGTATATACTCGTATATGTGTGTGTGTGTGTGTGCGTGTGTGTGTGCGTGTGTGTGTGTGTGTGTGTGTGTGTGTGTGTGTGTGTGTATTTGGGTATGTATGGGGAAAACAGTACGTTGCCGATGGCGAATTGTTAAGATATAAGTGCATTGCCTAGACAAGTATGGTATGCACATGTTGAGAAAAACAAAATAACTAAAATTTCATTATGTAAACTATAATACTGATCTCATCACGGAATAATATGTAATTACCATTGATGTTTAAAAAAGAAAATGTTTAGCTTCGTTTTGAAGCTCTAGTCATACATAAATAATTGAACATTATATGAGCCGCGTCACGACAAAACCAACATAATGCGTTTGCGACCAGCATGGATGCAGACAAGCCTGTGCATCCGCGCAGGCTGATCAGGATCCATGCTGTTCGCTATCAGTTTCTCTACTTGTAATAGAGTTTGTAAGCGAACAGCATGGATCCTGATCAGACTTCGCGGATGCGCAGGCTGGTCTGGATCCATGCTGGTCGCAAACACATTACGTTGGTTTTGTCGTGACGCGGCTCAAATGTCGAAGATGAGTTATTACTTATCCTTTGTACACAAATATTTGCATGAAGTATTTCTACCTGTCAAAACTTTGAAGTACCAACCTTATAGTCTTGTTACAGTTTTGTTGTAAAAATCAGGAAAATGAAACAATGAAAACAACAATGTAATAACTGTCGAAAGTTTGGCAATTTATATGTATCACGCATTTAAAACAAGATACTCGTACATGTATTGATCTGTGTATATGTAATTATATATGAAATTATGTACAATGTTTGAATGCTATTCAATTGTATGTTTAATGTGTCTTATTAACCTTGTGATGATTATAATGTATTTTTGTATATGCTCACTGCTCTGTATTCTATATATTATGTTGCCATGTATTCTGTTTAGTGTATGGTGATTGTAAGCAATATAATAAAGAATTGATTTGAATATCATCCTTAGTATCATTTGTATTGATTGCCATTATGTAGCATTAAATAAACATTTGCTTCACTTGATTCTCTGAAAATGATATTATTATTATTAGCATTATACGCCAAACGAATGCACCAGCATTATCATGCATTTGAATGTTTGCTTGTTCGATTGATCGGGTTTTACGCCACACCGACACAGTATAGTTCATATGTCGACGTTCCATATACACTGGTGGAGGAAGACCTCAGGTGTCCTTCCATGCATTATTTAAGGCAAGAACGGGCATCTGAGTAGAACCACCAACGTTCCGTAAGCTAGCTGGATAGCTTCTTCTCATGAAAGAATCCAAAGTCCCTACCGGGATTTGAACCCACAGTGATGACGAGCAAGTGGTTTGAAGTCAACAACCATAACCACTTGGCCATGGATGCCCCTTTAACACAAGCTCCTCAATAATAATCACTTATAGCCTTTTATTTAAATAATTTATTGGTGACTTGAGCACGCATATCAAAGAATTCAATAGTGTTTTTTAATAGGCAATTGCTGTCTTGCAGCATCAAACCAGTATTCCGAATCCAAAGCCCCTGTCGGGATTCGAACTCACAGCGGTGAAGGGCAAGTTGTTTGATGTCAACGACCTTGACTAATTTGTCACGGACACTCCTATTCTGAATGCAACTAATAATATAAATCACAATAGAACAAAACAGATTTCATAAAGAAAGCCCAAAACGACAAAATAGAAAATGATTCATGCAAGGTTTAATTGAGCATGTTCATGGTCGTAGGCTATTGTCCTCGCACCCTTTTACCGCCAGTGTACATATATTAGTAATTGTTTGAATTAATAAACATCCGCAGATGTGTATATTTTGTCAAGAAACAGGTACACAAACTTTACAGACGAGCATCTAATGTTACACATACAGCACAACAGTTATAATACATAACTATCATAAAGCAAGGTACTGTTATGTTAATTAAGTTTCTCAAATATGTTGTCATTAAGGTGGCGACAATCTGGCCTAAATCTCTCATTGTTTTGTCTTTCGTCAGGCATAATTGCACTTCGTTTCTTATGAAGCAATTTTCATGACCAGATTCTTCTTTAATAAATATCAAAATGAAAAGAAGCATATGACTTTATAATTGTTTGTTATTCTGGAATCACGGGATTATTTCATTATAAAGAGCTTTCGGCATGAAATGACTTTTAAAAAATGTCTTCACAAATATATAAATGAATATCCTTATTACATGTTAATTGATTGTACCTCAGTCGGTGTTTTTTCATATCATGGTTTATATAAATGTATATTAATTTAATTTAATTAACTCATTCAACATTTGATGTGACTGATAAAATGTAACGCTCCCATAACATAGGAAATAACACAAACATTTGCTTTTCTCCTCTTTTTATTGCGATATTTTTTGATATATCGAATGATAAAAGATTGAATATCCTAAACATTTTGGTTACAATGAATAAACATGTACCTCAAATAATAATAATAATAATAATAATAATATAATTAAAGATACATTCATTTTCGAAAATTAATGATAAATATATGGCACAGAGCTACAAAAGATAAAAGTTAGTGATGTATACCTACTTTTTTAAACAAGTTTAACTGAATAATAACAAATTAGAGCAATATCAAATTCTGAGTAAATCATAATATCTGTCAACGTCTGTCTAAGGACGAAAGTCCAACGTATGAAACTAGAGATCATCAAGGAAGAGTAACTAAATACATTATTTAAGTCACCACTAAAAGCGCATGTTCAACAGACTTTCTAATGTTGTGATTTATTGAATGATCCCGGATTAGAGGTCATCCGTTGCAGATGAAACCGTGTATAGATAGATATACAAACCAGTACATAATACTTGAGTTTGATGCCTATTTTTTTAAGGTTATTGATATCGATTTCTGCCTGCACATGATTATCTACCTTATCAGACGGTGTTACCCTGCGATCCAGTTCCTGCTTTTGAAAGATGTAAAGAAACTATAACCAGTTTTAATGTTTCAAGCAGCCGTGAGTAAAGTGCATTTTCTTAAAGAAAATATTAAATTAATATTTATTATGTCAAGTATAAAACATTTGTCTACACATCATCGGCCTTTAAATATTTGTTGACTACTTCATCGTACGAGGGTGGGGGTGCTTCAGTCTGATTCTCTAAAGTGCATTCGCTATCATTTTCATTTTCTCGGTTAACAAATCGTGATGCATGTACATGGTCGTCTCCAGATCTGTTATCGTAAGATCTACCAGAGCGGTGTTCCTCTTCCTCAGTTGTTCGATAACTACCTTCGTCTGGTCTACGTGGACGACTTCTATCACCGTCAGGTCGTCGTGGACGATGTCTCTCATCATCCGGTCTACGCGGACGCTCTCTGTCGTCATTAGGTCGTCGTGGACGATGTCTCTCATCATCCGGTCTACGCGGACGCTCTCTGCCGTCATTAGGTCGTCGTGGACGATATCTGTCATCATCCGGTCTACGCGGACGTTCTCTGCCGTCATTGGGTCGTCGTGGACTATGTCGATCTTCGGGAGATCTTCGTGGACTGTTTTTATCTTCATAATGTCTTACGAAATGATCTCTTTCTTGTTCATTTCTTTGAGGTAATCGTCTATTCCTTTGAGTTCTTATATCTACATGATTGGCGTTGTCTTCATGTGGTGGAGCACTTGGTTGTATTGGACGTTCTCTTTCATTTTCAGAAAAATAATCGTGTCTCTCCCTTCTATTTTCATCATGTCTATTATTTCTATTATTTTCATATCCGTCTAGTTCTCTTGCTTGATCTCTGCTCTCATTAGTCCGTTCTTCTATCATTTCCCGCTCTATCTCAGCCCTAGCATTGTTTCTATAGTACTCATAACGTCTCTGGCGGACCGTCTTATAACCGAAAGCTTTTGTATTACAACAAAATAAACACATAATCACAATCGTCAGAATCAAAAGTAAAGCTGACAAAACAAGAGTTAACACAGAATATGTAAGTTTTTTACTAGTTTCTTCTTTACATAAGTTTATAGATGATTTTCCAGGATTCTGTTTTTCTTGCAAACATGTCACCGTTCCCCATATTCCAGATATTCCCATGGCCATCAATATACCACAAACACAGAAACTGAACCAGACCATCAAACAAATTAACTGCAATTAAAACAACAATAATGTATGAGTAGATTTGAGATACACATGCATGCATTAGCAAGGTCCTGGAATAGGAAGACCAAATGAAGTAATGTTAATGTGAACTTTATGTTATTCCGTAATCTGTACATTTAAGTTTGCACTCCGGATCGCCTTAAATATGGTCCAAATGTTAGGAAATTAGCAAACAAAATAGCTCTTGTCATCTGCTGTTTCATTTGATTCTTATAAAAATCCCAAATTCACCCCAAAAGCAAAGGTTACAAAGCAAGTTTCAATTGATGGGTAATGAAACACGTTGTTGTAGAAAGTTTTAAAAGATGATGATACCATGTCAGATCATATTATACTAAAATTGGAATGACCAGTCCAAGAAGTACACTAAAAGGGACATTGTATCTGGAAAGTCTTAATTTATATGAATTAAAATCAATACTCAAGAGAATCTTCTCAGCTACATTTATGATATAAAGTCATAAGTACCCCATTATAATAATTCATCTGTAGCGGACGGGTCGTTGATACAGAAAAAGTCAACATACTCAAATATAACTTACATTACATTTAAACAGTCCACTCATCTTGGTCCCAGTTTTTGTTTTCCTCCCTTCTATCCACATACAAAATGGACAGATTGTCAATAATAGTGACTGTAAAACATACATCTATAATTTCATCGCAATTTCATTTAGTAAAATATTTCGTGCTTGAATTAGCTGTTTTAATGTTTTACAAACAAAATTATAATGTTTAAGTTATATTTATTTAACTATCTTATATAGTTCAAATGCAACTTGAAAAAAAACACTATGAAGCCTGAACATGAAACTTGTTTAATTTCAAATGATAATTATACAAATGTCAACAATTGTAATTCAAATGTATACCATTCCGCCGGCAATAACACCTCCTCCTAGTATGTATAGAATGTCATCGGAATTCAGAATTGCAAGTACTCCTACAACAATCGCGAATATCGAAACCAGTACCATCAAAATTGAACAATTGCACATCACTTGCAACCTCTTTCCTCTTGTAATCGCTAAAACATCTGCAATTGACGTCAAAAATGTGAAGAAAAAAAGAGTTTGTGGAACAACTGAAGTAAACCAACAATCAATGAAAATTATTTGAAACAAATGTTTTAATGCTATGTCACCTAATATAAACACTTGAGAGGAGTGTGTGAAAATGTTTCAAGACATATTAAACTGCTATTGATAATAAAAGATTTATTCGTTTGTTTGGTCTGGATAAATTTGAAAGTTATTCTTAATAGTGAAAAAAGTAGGAAGATGTGTATAAGTTCTTGTAAGTCTGACAATATTCCAACTATAATTGTTGGTAAAGTTAGCTATCTGAATATTCTATAGTTATCGAACATTTACTACAAAAATTATATCAAATGTTAATATAATATGTTTTAGAAATAACCTATATTTCCGTACCTCTTTCCACATTGTCTGAATTCATTTGCATATTTTGATCATCACTTGTGTCAGTTATCTCAGTGGAGTATGCTGAAGTAACCCTGTCTAAATCAGTGTCCATATTCATTCAATTACCTTAAGAAACGAAACAAAACTGTTTATAATAGTACATCATATATCATGTAGTATCAAACGTTCAAACTTCTCGCACTTCAATGGTATTCAATTTTATTGTTTCTGCAATTAAACCTTAATAATTATATAGTATAATCTTTAATGTTATAGAAATAAAAACAGGTGGCGAAAAATTAAAACATGAATAAATATGCTAATTTCACTACAAAACAATGTTACGTATGTAGACTTTAATTTTGTTAATATCGTCTATTATTGTATGAGGTGAATATAACATTAGCAAGGTCTTCATGCCATTATGTACAATAAAGATGCTTTCCCCAAATTGCTAGAATAGACGCCTTGCAGAATGTAAGGTCAATTTCAGGTCACTCATGTTTTATTTAGTGGAGGCAGAAAGCTGTTTACTGATAAGCCTCCAGAACAAGTTTAAAGAGAAGTTATTTAACAATAATCATACTTTAATTGTTAAAATAAGCAATTTTTATTAGCAAAATATATCTAACATGTTTCAGACATTTGTGAATTATTTGATGTTTGATGTTTTTGTTTGTTGGTATATTTAAGGTTTGTTTAATGTAAAAAATAAGGATATTACTTAATGGTGAATAAAATAGTTAAAGATTAAAAAACTAATGAAATATCAAAAATGAAATATTCTAATGAAATAATTTTCATAAAATTCGAAAATGGTAACATTATGATATTTACATCTCACGGTCGGCTCTTAACATAGAATATTTCTTTTATTGAAAACACATGAAAACTGTGCATAAACAGAATAAAATGTTGCGGAACAAAATATTATGCTACTACTTTAAAAACGTTTTTAACAAAACAAAACATACTTATTTCATAAAGGCATTCTTATTCAAATTTATGGATGCTCGAATAGGCAAAACACAGAAAACACAATGTCATAACTTAGATTCCTAAATACTTATTGTGGAGAAGGGATGCATGGACAAAAGCTATAAAAAGATTGGAACAAGAAAATTAAAGCCGTGGCAACGACACAAATAATTCTTTGTATTCATTTTACGTTTTATAATGTGACCAATTGTTTTGCTTCATGATTTTTTTAATGCTTCATAACATAAATGATTATTAAGTAACTGATGGGCCTAATAATTTCTTCATTTCACACAGTAAGCAAAAATTGAAGTTTAGCCTTTATTTTTTAACAGGCTTTTCTGCAGAAATCGAACTATTTCAAATGACTAGATTATGCATTTCCTGTATAATTTAGATAGATGTTACACAAATATAATTATGCATTTAAGCCAGTCTGTTGTTTTCATTTTTTCTGTATTCTGGTATTTTTAATTTAATATTGGTAGTTTTTAATTATAGTTTTGAAACTGAGTTTATGCCTGAGGTTAAAAATAAATTAAAGATGATTTAAAATAAATCAATGAAAATTTAGGTTGCATTGATTTGATCATATTTTTTCTTAATTAGTTAAGCATTGTAAGGTATGTTCTTTGTACACTGTCTCTTGCTTGCCAACACTTGTAAGTTTCTCATTATAGAACTGGCTGCACATGTCCAAACACTAGTACATAATTATAATAATGATGATGATGATGACTTTATTTAAAGAGGCAACATAATTTGACACATTCAGGATTCCTTTTGAGTTTCTATCAAAATGTACATATAGTATACAGTTTCAATCAAATGATTTATATAAAGATACATATTTGTTTATCTGGTACATGTATTAAAAAGATTTTTCATATATTCAGAGAGAAGAGTGTTTAGGGTCAGTTAAATATTTAAATGGCCTTTTTATAACTTACTCTCAGAGAATTTTATAAATACAGTTTAATTCGGAAAATAACTTATCAATGGGTCCATTGAATGCCAGTATCTGTAGCTTACTAGCCAAGATTTTTTATTGTCCAATAATAATGGATCAGAAGTGTTTTGTCTGCAGAAAAGGATAGTTTATCAAAGTAAAAGACTAAATTTACAGACATAAAATATTAAGAGTAAAACCCAAAGAAATGGTCATTTTTGAGCATGTGTAGACTCTTTTCCATGAATTTAGGCTATTAGCAGACAGCTTTCTGCCTCCAGAGATAACCTGTGGTCAGTAATGATATGCAGCGTTCTATTTTTAGTAATTTTGAAAGGGGTCTATTAGAATATCTGTCAGCAACAGCTGGAATTATAATGTTTTAAGGTAATATATTTCAAAAGCCGTAAATCAAAAAATAGCTGTAAAATAGGAACACTTATAACCTGTAAATTTTGAATCTGCAGTCAAGATCAATCAATTAATCAATCCTGAAATTAGGTAACAGATACGATTAACAATACAATATTAAAACGAAATAGTCATGCTAAATGCATGTTTACCTTTTTAAGATGACACAACACGAATAAGATTTATCCTACAGTAGATTTATTTCTCGTATATTATTAATACATGGCTGTTCTTTTGACATGTATATGCCGTTCACAAATATATATCTATAGGTGAAATGCATATGTAGTAAACAAATACACGTTTAAATATGTTTGACGTTCAAAAAAGTAGGGTATAACATTAACCTAAATATCTAATTTTAGTAAATGAAAACATAGTTGTAGGTCACATAATTATACCTTAATATTGATAGGTATGGATTAACTGTCCAGGTTTATGGCTTTGATTTTAAAAAAGGTGAAACTTCCCAAGGAGGATAAAGCAATTTAGCATTTTAATTATGAAAGATATAAATATATTACCTGTATTTACCTTGGCTGCGTTAAATCCTTCGTACGCAAAATATAGTCACGCTCTGTTTATTCTAGTAAGATGATGATTCACGAACGATCAGCGAATGCATTGAATCAATATTGTTATGTAACCATTTGAGTCTCTGACAAGAAATTATTAATAAACAATTTGCATGTAAAGCCAAAAAATATGATAAAATTTTTAGAAAAGGAGATACAATTTAAATTTCGATTTAAATTTTCTAAATCAAAATGAATACATCAATTTTGGGACAAGTTTTTATTGATAAAAAGAAAAAATTTTTTAAAAGACCCCTCAAAAAAAAAACTTTTACACGAAATCCAAAATAGATTTTAAATCGTTTAGGAAAAAACTCCTATATCAAAAGCCTACATATTGAAAATTTATTCATGAAAAGAAACGAAAATAGGTCAAGCGCATTATCTTTAATTAAAAAATATACAACTGTTAACTACCACAATATATTTTATGTGACCAGTTAAATAGCTTTTTACGAAGAGCATTAGTGCCAGGTGTATGTTTTTATTAACTCGAAATTTCGAGTTACTAACTCGAAATTTCGACTTTCGAGATAGTAACTCGAAATTTCGACTTACTAACTCGAAATTTCGAGTTAATAAAAAAAACATACACCTGGAACTAATGCTCTTCCGTACTTAACGGAAACAAAACTGACTAGTCTAGAATAATAATTAGTAAAAGTGGCAGGAGCATTAGCGACAGATGTGGTGGAGAGGGGCGGGTTGAAGGTACGAGTATAAGTGGTTGAAAAAAATATCAGGGTAAATAACAATAATATACAATGTTAAAATATAAACATGATTTGGATGTATGTTGTAAAATAACATTTACTTCCAAAACTTGTTTCTATTTCAGAGCTTTATCTCATGTTTTCGAGAGTTTTCATATAGACATATAGGCAAAATTAAAACTGCTCAATAGAATTTCTTTTAACTTGGCATGTTGTTAGAATATGAAAACAGAAACATTTTAAGCGAAAAAAAGTGTGGTCACCGTTCTCGTTTTTTGATTTCACAAACAAATAAATTGCACCAGCCGAATCGTGTTTTCCGTCTACATTAAAAGAATGGAACAAATCACCTATCAAATTAAATGAAATACATACTGACCCATTGGTCCACTTTAAGTCTTTGCCGAATCAGGGCAGTTTTAAAGGCAACCTGCTTGTATATTACGTAGACAGGAAATAACAAGTATGTCATACACGACTCCGGACTCTTTTGCTAAAATATATCGTTTTATTGCTCCATTGACATTGTAATAAAATTGAGACAATAGATCACTATTTCTATAAATGTCAAGATATGGTGACATCGGACAAAATCCGTTTGATACAATTTTGAAAATAACATCCCTTTCTTGTTTGGAACAAAAGCAAAATCAAGTGAGACCATAATTTTGCGTTTTATAAATGTATCAAACTAAGTAGCAGGTTTGAAACATATATATTTCGAACTCAGCAAACTCGAAATCTCAAAAACCAGCCTAACCTATTCTTTATACTTTTCTTTAAGTTAACGTTATAGTAAATTCCCTTTTATCATTTTTATATTAATTATAATTAATTTGTAAAGAAATATATTATTACAAACAGTTTAATTGATCTTAAAATCAGTTATTTTAAAACTTTCTTGTATCATATTATTGTGCCATACACGTGTTTACAATAAACTGATCTTTTTGTTGTAAACGTAAAATCAACTTGGAGAAGAACTTTATCAGATTTGATATTTTTGTTAATCATTTCCACAGTGTATATAATTGATTGTATGTATATCATGTGTTGGGTATTTTCTAGAATAAAATATGTTTAAACTAACAGTTACTGGATTTCACGTTTTTGCCTTATTTTATACGTATACACTCTCCGATGTGTAATGGTTGTATGGATTTTGGGCACTTGTCATCATGCTATTTCTTTCATGATATAGATCTTATTTGGAAATTTGATCTTTGATTAGCGTTCGGTCTAGTATCCGGAGGTTCAGAAGTCAAAGAAACTTAAGAATTGCGTTTGGAAATTGCCACTGGATAATGGAGTACGCATTACACTATTCTTTTTATGATAAGTAAAGGTTATTTCCAGTTTTCCGATTAAGAACTTTATTCATATATAGATTTGACATTAATTATAAATAAGATGGAGGTACAATATTTAGTAAATAAAACATTTTGCTTTCTTCCTTTATTGAGTTTATTTCAACATTGTTTTTCAAAGCATATAACAATAAAACATAGAATGGTAATACTATAATATAAGATATATAATGCATATTAACTGTGTATGATAAATAAATGGCATAGAACAGTTATTTTATGAGAAGTTATCGATAAAGATTTTAACAATCTAGATTGTGAAGAAACAAAGTCATAGCAACATGCAAACTGGAATGTTATCTCATTCTATCGTCAAATGCCGAATGACAAAGGTTCAAACAATTACAGCTTAAGATCATCTAGGGAGACCAAGTTCACATATGTTTATTCATAGTAACAAACGACAACCAACCATTGATTCCTATTAAAAAAGACTTTACAATGCTATGAATACTGCATCGTTCCAGATTCATAGACTTACGAAACCGATACACGAGACATTGGTTTGGTGCCTCTTTTTAAAGGTAAAAAGTACTTTTAGTTGGATGCGGATGCGCAGGCTGGTCTGGATCCATGCTGGTCGCAAACCCATTATGTTGGTTTTGTCGTGACGCGTGTCATTTATCTACACGTCATCGGCTTTGACATATTTGTTGACTACTTCTTCGTAAGACGGAAGAGCAGATTCACTCTGATTTTGTTTATCTCCACTGTCAACATATCGTGATGCTTGACTATAGTCAACTCGAGGTTTGTTTGAATCATGCTGGTTCAGATTCAGATTGTCACTATTTATTCTTTCAGAACGGTGCACGTCTTTATCAGCTGTACGTGGTTGATGGGTATCCTCTTCAAGTCTACTTGGGCTATGTCGATTTTCATGTGATATTGGTGAACGGAACCTATCTTCCATAGGTCTTACGAAATGATCTATGCCTTGTATTATTCCTCTAGGTGGCCGTCTATCCTCTTGAATTCTGCTATCTCTGTTGCTGGGGTTGTCTCCTAGTGGTGGAGCACTTGGCTTTATAGGGTGGTCTCTTTCATGTTCAGTCAAAGAGTCGTGTCTCTCCCTTCTATTCTCTTCAGAATTGTCAATTGTATTACTATTATAACCGCCTAGTCCTCTTGCTGTATCTCTGTTCTCATTAGACCGTTCTTCTATCATTTCCCGCTGTATATTGGCTCTATTAATATATCTATAGGACTCGTAATTTCTCTGCCTGGCCGTCTTTATGCCGAGAGCTTTTGTATAATAATATAATAAACATATAATCACATTCGCTAGAATTAAAAGTAAAGCTGACAAAATAAAAGTTAAGACAGAAAATGTCAGTTTTTCACTTGTCTCTTTTTTACATCTTTCTCCAGGCTTTTCCCGGTTACATTCCACCATTCCCCATATTCCAGACATTCCTATGGCAATCAAAATAGCGCAAAGGCAGAGACAGTACCAAATTATCAAGCAGAAAACCTGCAATTTAAAACAATAATGTTTGAATAACTTTGATATGCATTATACATATTTTATGTTCTGAGATACAAATATAAATCAGCTATTGCATTGAAACGTCATGTCGTATACAAGTTGACCTGGTATTATATCAAATCAAAACTTGAACGCAAATGATCCGTCCTTGAACAACTCTCGTAATTTGGAGCGTGAATCAAGAAACATGTAAATGCCATTGTAGTTCATGTAAGTTACTCTTTAGTCTCGTCTCGCTCGTGAATCAAATTCACATATAGGTTTTAATTGCGCAAAATTTGGAACCTTCAAAAATGCAAAAGTGCCTGTTACAATTTCAGGAAATTTGATACATGGATAGAAGACCATGCACTGAATATACACAATATATTATTTTGTTCCGATTTTGAGAAAAGGAATTGCAATGCAAACACTGGATCCTGTAATAATTAAAAAACTGTTTGGAATACTTTAATGAATCTTGAATAGATGGAAATATAGAGAATATGTATATTACTTTATTTTGTTCAAATAATGAGAAAAATAATCGGCAAGGTTATAATTATAAACTTTGAATATTTCAAACATTGTGATGACAATGTAATACACTCTCGAAGCCCTACAGATAACCACTTGTAACATATTAAATGTTTTGCACTCTAAAGACCAATTAAAATTTCCAAAAGTCTTCAATTCCTTGTGAAACATTTCATTGATACTAAACGACACTTTATTGGAGTTACTGCTAGTTTACACAATACATTCTATAACTCCTTTTGTTCATTTGTTTACAAAAATGTGTCGCTCCCCTAAATTGTACTGAAAAATGTTTCAAATTTTTAATTCTTTTAAATTATCTTTTAGTTAAATTTGAGCTTTAACAAGACAAAAACAGCTTCAAGACTATCGGTAGATCGCAGCAAGGTGTATTTGTAAGGATATCTTTTTATTAGATAATTAATGCTTATAAAAATCATATAAAGTAACAGCTTTCACTGTCTTATTACATAAATGTTATTGTGATTTTATTGTGAATACATGTAAAGCAGAAAGGACTATTTTATAGACAAATATTAACAGGCGCAAGAACAAACAACTTACATTAAACATTAGCAGTCCACTCAAGTTATTGCCAGTTTTTGTTCTCCTTCCTTTCTTGTACATACAAAATGGACAAATCGTCAAAAATATTGCCTGCAAAAACAAAAATCTGTAGCTTCGTAACAATTCTAATGCCACAAATTAATAAACAAAAACTGATAGAAGTAATCTCAGAATTATTGTAACCAAGTGAAATATATTGTCCTTATAATTTTAGTTGTATCATTTTACATTGGTGGCAAAGCATTCACCAAATTTGCTTTATCTAGAGAACGCGTGTCAACAAATGTTTCCACCCTGTTATTCTCTAGTTGCCCCAAAGTATAGGTCCCCCAGCAGGGTTTGACTCAACGGAAAATAGATAGAACATTCAATACAGCAGTCATAACGATTCAGTAAGTTTAGTTTATTTTACAGGTACATACAATTATTGTACATTCATGGGTATATTTCTCACTTGTATTTCGTAAATAAATCTTAAAATCCTACATCTTCAAGGGCGTCCATAGGACATGATTAGTTTAGAAATGATTGTTGTGGAAAAATGGTAATGTAAGATAGGAAGAAAAAAAAACTGGGCATAATTTTGGGAACGCAGCAATCCAAACATATTGACTGCACTGTATACCCGAGGTATGTAATAATGTTACGTTTCAAATATAAATCATACAAATGTATGTTCTGGTGAATCAAGTATGTACCATTCCACCGGCAATAGCACCTCCACCCATACTGTAAGGAAATTTGCCATTTGAGTTTAGGATTGCCAGTATTCCTACAACGATCGCGAATATTGATACAAATATCGTCAAAATTGAGCAATAGCACATCGCCCGCAGTCGCTTTTCTCTTCTGAGGGCTAAAATATCATCTGAAAAGAAGTTTAAAAATATAGTAAATCGTTCTTTGCAACAGTTTGACTTGAACTTTTAGAATAATCGATTTTTATGGAATAACTTGAAAAATAATATTATTTTATATTTAACTTAGTTAACCATATTATGAAAGTAAAAGTTAAAAGTCTGACAATATTTTAATCTTTATAACTTATAAATCATCAATTTGAATATTCCTTAGTTAGCTGACAAAAAATTACAAAAATTATAAAGTTTGTATTCAATATTTTGTAAAGGAATATACAGAATATATAAATTACCTCCTTCTCCACCTCTTTCATCCATTTGTATATTCTGATCATCACCTAGTTCGGTCATCTCAGTCGAATTTGTCGTAGATACCTTCTCTTTTTCAGCAGTAGTGTCCGATATCCATCCGAATATACTTCTAATAGCATAACATAATTCAATGAGTTTTGAGTTAACATTAAAATAACATACAAATATATCACAATATTTTGTATTTACTATTATTAACAACTAATAAGTATGAAATATCGAAGTTTTAAAATAGAAAGTGGCGGATTTATTGACGGCGATAAAATTAAATGCTATGTGGATGATCTGAGCTTCAGACCGTTTAAAAGGACAACTGATTTAATTAAAGCGGAAGAAAATTGGTAAGTTTAAGTGTTCTAAAAGGTGGTCTTTGAAAAGAACATGTATAATTATGCTTTGTATAATTATGCTTTTTCCAGTAACTTAAATCTGACACATTTTCGATTTGAAACCAGAAAACATATTATGTCAGATCAATCAATCAATCAATCAATCAATCAATCAATCAATCAATCAATCAATCAATCAATCAATCAATCATACAATCAACCAACCAACCAACCAATCAATCCGTCAATAGAACGTACCCTTAATTATTAATATACATAAAAAAATCATGATAAACGTATGTTTCAAAACAGAAGATAACATAAGATCGTATTTGATTACCGTGCAGTATAAATGAATATATACATCTATATATAGTACTTTTTAGTATGTTTTGACATTTGAACATGTGTTACATTACCGCCAAAACATGCACTTCCTTTAAACGTGGTAAATAACAATGATACATAGTGAAGTTGGAGGACACAACACTTTTTGTATTAAACCAAAAATAAATATAGAAATTATGAAATAATTGTTTATTGATCTGGTATCCTTGTAGATTGAAAGACGATGAGTAGATATTGTATAACTTGTTGAAATATTTCTCGTGAGTGGTATAGCAATAAATCAATAAAGAATGTTATAAAATAAAGATATAAATATAAATACCTGTGTTTATCTTGATAACGTGAATTTCGTCTTATGCACAATATAGTCACGCACGATCTGTTTATGCCAGTAAATTTCGAAATGTAAACGAGTTTGTTTACTTGGATATTAAAGCTCGCCACACCACCACGATGCATGTTATCTCGTGTAAACAATACCAAGGCGTATAGTGTATTTTGAGAACCAGATTTAACTTAAATTTCTACAAACAAAGTGAATCACAGATTTACTATTTAAATTTCTAGAGTTTAAATTTTAATTCAATGTTTAGTTCATTAAATATGTTTTCGGTATTATGGTCTGTAGAGAAACTATATGCGGACACACTTCTTCTAGTACAATGGGTTATCTTTTTGGTAATAGCATCTGGAATTATCTATTCATTAGTAACAAGTTCATTCAGGAGTTCACTTAATGTTTCATGGAATTATTACCTTGTCATTTAATTAATTAAGAAAAAATATAGATTTCAAATTTTATATCGATGATCATGATTAAGAATATCAAAGTAACACTTGTGTGTCAGATTAACATTTGAGCCGCGTCACTACAAAACCAACATAATGCGTTTGCGACCAGCATGGATCTAGACCAGCCTGCGCATCCGCGCAGTCTGATCAGGATCCACGCTGTTCGCTATCAGTTTCTGTACTTGTAAAAAAGTTTGTAAGCGAACAGCATGGATCCTGATCGGACTGCGCAGGCTGGTCTGGAATCATGATGGTCGCAAACCCATTATGTTGGTTTTGTCGTGACGCCGCTCATTTGATTTCAGTAGCACATTATTGAGTATAAATTACTGTGAATGGGTATAGAAGACAAATACAGGTATAAATGTTATAAAGTAAGACTCATAAGCATTTTAAAATTAAATATATGATATGAGAGAAAACCCTATCATTATTACATTTTAATTTTGTATGAATTATGATCTTTTACCGGTGATTACATTTTCGTGTTAAATTTTCAAAACGAAAAATTTGTGTTACTTCCTTTCTCGAGTAAAATCATTGATTACAGGATTTATGTACATTATATAGAAAATTTTCAAAACAAGATTATTCACCTTCTTAAGAAAAATGTAAAAGAAAAACAACAAACAAACACATGATAGGACAACACATATAAAATTCATTCGTTTATTGGTATCATCTAATATTGCCTAAAAATGTCTACCGCTTTTAACACTTAAAGCTGCACGCCTCTAGATGAGCCAAACTATTTCAAGAAAATTAATATAGAGAAAAATGTACTAACATTTAATGAAAGGTAAAGACATTCAAATCCAAGTTTTGTTTTTCATGTTATGTACGGTTTAAGACTGATTTTGCAGTATTTTATTACCATATTTCTAATGCGTTACTTACGCAGTAATGGCTATTTTTGCATATGTTGACGACTTCTTGGTAATTTTCTTGGATTGAAAGTGCCGATTGCAATATGTAAATTGCTTTATTTGTTTACCTCACAATATTTTAGAGCTGCTTTATTTATTTATTTTTGTGCTGCTTTAATGTGTAATTCAAAATTTCGCTGTCTAAAATGGGCGATGTAAGACTTTAGACATTTATAAAAAAGAATTGTTGTTGTATTATTGAATCTACAGCATGATTTTGTTGTATATGCGACAGGTATTTCTGAAATAGGTTTTTGGAGTCACCTGAACATATAAACCACAGTGCTAACTTCATATGGTTCCAGTTTAGCTTGTTGTTTTTTTTTATATTTTCGCGAATTGGTAATTTTTTATTGTCAAATTAACTAATCTATTAAATATTACATGTAAAAAATTTCAATACGACAGACGCAGACTGATTTTAAATGAAATAGAACAGTTTTGTGACAATGACAGTGTGACAATTTATTAATTTTATTTATCTTTATGTTCATATATATGCATAAAAAATATGAAAAAAAAAACAACAACAACAACAAAAAAAAAAACGATTTAAACAATAAATGTCAAATACTCGTGGAAAATAAACCATATTGAAAGCAGTTTATTATTTATTTTTAAACTTTTAGAAATCATTCGCTTATTTCTTTTTTTCAGTGAAGGTTTTCCCCATTTTAGTTATCCAATATAAATGCATTTATAATTTGAATATATATAATATACATAATATGAGCATAAATAAATTCATAGCAAGGCAGTAAGATGTTTATAAAAAGGCTATCTCCATTATTCTAGGTTAAAAATAAACAGAAGAAAAACACATTCATATGAACTATCTCACTATAGTATGCTCTTTAATATGACTATCAGCTATTAAAGATTGCGAATATTCTTGGATTCTAATAAAAATAATCAGACACATCATTAGCTTTTATGACTAAATGAAGGAAGGACTAATACAACTTGTGGACATATCAAATAAAAAGAGATGTTTCTGTTCGTAGAAAATCATTTTATTTAAGGATTGGGCTAAAGTAAATAGTACAAAGAATAAAAACGTGGAGTTGGGTCATCAGTATGAAAAAGCTGTAAGAAGGAAGTAATCAAACACAACTCCGGTTAAATTTTCAGTAAATGACCTTATTTATTTGTAAGCATATAAAATAAATAAATCAAACACAATATTAGGAATAACAAAAGTAAATAAATAAAATAATTGCAAAAAATAAATGAACACATAAAAAGCCAATTACACAGTTACTTATACCAAGTTAACATGTGGAGGTTTATTTTAGAAAATGGCGTAATGAAAGGACTTATAAAAGTCTATATGAGCCGCATCATGACAAAAAACAATATAGTGCGTTTGCGACCAGCATGGATCCAGACTAGCCTGCGCATCCGCGCAGTCTGATCAGGATCCTTGTTGTTCGCCTACAAACCCTATTACAAGCAGAGAAACTGAAAGCGAACAGCATGGATCCTAATCAGACTACGCGGATGCATAGGCTGGTCTGGATCCATGCTGGTCGCAAACGCACTATGTTGGTTTTGTCATGACGCGGCTCATATATCCCCAGCATTTTAAACGTTTTTGTTGACTATTTCTTCGTAGGAAGGAGGAGGTTCTTCATTCTTATCTCTTCCATCAACATATCTTGATACATGTCCATGGTCGTCAATGGTTCTGTTTAAATTCGGGTTGTTCACTCTGTCGTCATAGGGTATATCAGGACGAGGCCTCTCATGGGTACGTTGTTCTACTAATTCCCGCTGGACTTCGGCCCTAATCACATTTCTATAATAATCAAATTCTCTCTGCCGTTCATTCTTAATGCCGAATGCTCCAGTGTTACAACAAAATAAACAAATAATAACAATCGTTAGAATTAGAAGCAAAGCTGACAAAATAAGCGTTAACACAGAAAATGTTAGATTTGCATTAGTCTTTTGGCTACACGAGTTTATCGACCATTGTCCAGGGCTCTGTGTTTCTTGTATACATTCGATCATTCCCCATATTCCAGACATCCCCATCGCAACCAAAATACCACATAAGCAAAAGCAAAACCAGATCACCAGACTGATTGTCTGCAATAAAACAAAAATAATGTATTTATAAACTTGATATAAATATATCAGTAAGGTTTTGAATTATGAAGATCCCATGAAAAACACTGCCAATAAACCAATGAAAACAAGACTTCTTTAAATATCGCTTTCTGTAAACCGGTTTAAATAATTATATAATACCAAAGACTAGAAATATGAATTGTGCAAATAAAGTCCATCAAAAAGGGGATTTTTTGTATGATAACAAAACTACTTTTATATTTAGCATCATTATATATCTTATTTTGCCAGAAAAAAATATGAGTAAGATAATGTTAAGGATTTCCTGCTTAAGGCAAGTAAAACTAAAAAAAGAAGTTAAACATTTTTTTGATAAAGGAAAATATACATTGTAAATTGATTCGCTATGCATGTACCTACATATTTGCGTTTTGGCGTTACAAAATGAACTTGCATACAACTTTTTGAAGTATATCATTATCAATTTTTCTTCTTGAGAAAAACTATAACTTACACAACAATTGAACAGTCCACTCATTTTGGTTCCAGTTTTTGTTTTCTTTCCTTCCATGTACATACAAAATGGACAAATGGTCATTGAGAGTGCCTGTGAAATACACAAAATATTACGCCGTCATATAAGTTAGTAAAACACACATTGCGTTATTTACGTATACTTAACTATTGTGTAAAAATGTTATGTTAAAAAATGTATAAATTCTATCATTACCATAGATTGGCAACTTCACTGATGTGCCCATGCTATATTAAGAGACCACAGAAATGTTTGATGTGTAAAAATAACCAAGTAAAATCAATAGAAAATAAGTTGAATGATAACAATAATGATTTTGGTAACGCAAACAATCCAAAAAACACTTTTTGACCGAGTCATAAAATATTGGGATGATTTAATATTACCATTACACCGGCGATAGCACTTCCTCCTAGGCTGTATGGGAATTTGCCCCCTGAGTACAGAATGGCCAGTATTCCTACAACACTTGCAATCAACGACACTAACGCCGTCAAAATTGAACATTTGCTCATCATATTCAATCGTTTTTCTCTAATGATGGCTAAATCATCTGAAAATAACATTTGGAAAAAAATAATAATGAATCAAATCTGCTGTACTTATCGATACTTATTGAATTAACTTGCAATATATTATTTTAGGAGCCATTATACAACATTTATTGAAAACTATTTATGAAAATTTAAGACCTGTAATTACGCATACAGTCCATCCATTCGGATGATAAGTGAACTTGTTAAACTTGATTGATAAGTTTGAATTTTACAGTGCAAATAGAAGAAAAATATGTGTTGATTCTTCAACTTTAATAATCACCATTACTTATTAGTTACTAATTTGAATATTGCTCTATTATTGCGCAAAAATTGTTATGTATTCATGCAGAATGTTTTTAATGTTAACAAGTTACACGTATCATCACCTCTTTCCACATCGCGTGTATCCATCTGCATATTTTGGTTATCACCTACGCCCGTAGTCTCACTCCGGTAAGCCATTATCCCATCTTTCATAGTAGCATTGCCCGCAGATGCCATTGATATTCATTCGATTGCTCTCTTAGAACCAAAGCAAGAGAAAAAAATGTTTAAGAAGTTCGAAATTTCTACATGTACGAGGTTATTATAATTATAGTGTTGAGTTCAGTAGTGAAGTCTATTGGACGAGTACATATAGCTGTCACATCTGAATAGGACGAAGCGCTAGTCAAGTCTAATATAGGTTTCGCAGTTGTGTTGTTCTAGTCCAGTACAATCAGTATTGTTCTCAAAAATGTGTATTGACCTCTTTATTTCACTTTTTTGTCATTTTGACAGAATTCAGTTACTTAAAGTACAAAATGAAATTGATATAAATTTCTGACTCTGAAATGTGCCGTATGTAAAGATGAAATATTCCAATTACTATATAACTGATAACGAATGAAAACAGGAACGGTTTAATAAATAGCTCTATCAATCAAACTATAAATCATTGATTCATCAATTAATCAATCAATCGATCAATTAATCAATCAATTAATCAATCAATCAATCAATTAGTTAATGTATTAGATGTTTTATTGACGATATTTTAAAAGTCATCTAAAACTTCATATTATTAAACCGTTGTAACAAACAAAACTTAAAGAAAAGTGGTTAATTAAAACAGACCTATGTCAGAAACGGAAAGTGGTTGGGTTCAGAAAACCCTACATATTTTGTCAGTAATCGATGGGGAATCTTAATATTTTCAATTATGAGTATTTACATATAATTCTGGACACTTGTTGGACTGTGGGGAAGTTTACTTTCCGGATTTGGAAATATAACATTTTAAGTGTTTTCTTAATTAAAGTGTTTTCAAACATAAGAAAAAAACTATTAATATTTAACCGGTCAGACAAAAGAAAAGAAAAATACAAAAAAGAAATTAAAAAAAGTTTGCCCAAAATTGGACTTGAAGCTACGTTCCCTGAAAACCTTTATTGAATACTCTTCGGAAAAGAGGTTAAGCATTAGTCATCTAATTAATACATTCAGTCAATCAATAGTACGAAATCGTAATATGAAATCGTTACAGGTTTTATTCGCGTGATGAAAATATAAACAAAAATAACTGTGATAAAAGTATGTTTGCATAGTAGTTAATTGCAACTTACTTTTTACCTACAGTATATAATATCTAGACCGTATAAATTTCACTACATGTAATATATGTTTTTAATTTATGTTCAACGTCATGAATCAATGCTTGTATGCAGACTAAAGAGCATTACTTACAAGGCACTCCCCCAAACACATTTTCAATTTAAAGTGGAAAATAATCATATATAGGTTATATTACTGTATTCATTAGTCTAAAAAATATCATATTCAAGTTTTGTACAAGATGCAGAGCAGATATTGAAAAAGTAAACCCTCAAGAGAATGGATATAGAAATGTATTAAAGAAATAAGTATGATGTAAATCATTTACCTTTTTAATTGGTTGCATAAAATCCTTTTTTACACTATACACAGTGCCGATCGTCACGGCCTAGTTATACAAGTGAGCTTCTGATCGATCAATATTATGAATTGTTGCATTGCTAGAAGTTAAAAATAGATCACATGCAGAGTCAAATTTATCATTTTTGGAAGCGCGTAGCTCTCTGTGTAATAGAAAAAGCATCGAAACACGAGGCTGTTTGATCAGATTGCCGAGTGTTCTTTCTCAAAACACGTTCCGTGTCGTCACAATATTAGACCCCATCTAGATTAAAGAAGAAGTAACCAATGTACGATCGAGCATCTGAGCATGACTTTTATGTCGTTATCTCTTTCCTTGTCGTCAAAATAAGTAAACCCCAGAAAAAATGAGCCAATCAACGAGCATGCTCTGTGCATGTATGGTATACGATTTAACTCTGACACGTTTTCAATAGTAAAGTCTCCAAATTATGATACAACTACTTGTAATCTATAAAGCATCCTCAAAACACATTCGTACTCGTTACGTGTATACACTTCATTTGCGCCCTGTATTTAGTTCTTTCTTTATTTTTCAAACTTGTATTTCTACAGCCTTGTCATTTTGGTATATTATTATATATACCCACTTTTAAATGAACACACATGTTTCGATTGTTACATTCATAAGTAATCATGCGACTAAGCCAGATCGTGTACTTTATATGCTTTGCACCTGACACATACAGTCATTCAAAGTAAGTATTTCTTATTATTCTGTTATCATCAGCTAATTTTTAAGCATCACAAGTATCTTTGAAAATTAAAGACATGAATAGAAAATATTCAATAGCTACAATTTTTACTTTGGTAAACTGTGTATAAGTTCCAGTGATCTCTTTATTCAGAAAGTGCTTCTTAAACCATACTGAGGTTGAAAATGTACCTCTACAAACAGGACATAAATTACAAATTTCCACTTTCATTTTACCAAGTTGCTGTTCCTCCCTACTCCAATCTCATTAAAATCAGATCATCGTTTTCGCTCACGTTACTCTTTGCCTTCCTAGCGACGGGTAGTGGATCGACAGTTCGGATATGATTTTAATAAGATTGTTCCTTCTTTCTGAAACTTTTCATATAATTATTATGCACATTTTCTAGAATGTTGACCGAAATATCATTTAGCCATCTTGTCTTTTCGTCATCATTCATTAATGAGATCATGTAAAGTTTTGATTTCAAATCATTTTCCGTTTCCACACACATAACTTATCAACTTTTTAAGCATCAGGTACATCTTCTGTTGGCGAGATCTGAAACACAAAACTTCCATTTTCTATTTCTTTCTTAACGCAGGTATCTTATTTCTTCTCCTTTTTTTTTCAACATTAAAGCTATAATCCACAAATATCTATTTAATTAAAAGAGATACGTTAGAAGAAAACTTTACTCTTAGCCTTAAATTAACAACAGTACATTTAGATTACAAGTTCAAGCATCACTGATGTTGACCTTATTATAATATTTTATCGGAGAGAATTTTATTTAAATGAAATTCTGGCTTTTGATATATAGACATTTTTGTTTTGTTTATAGGATGACATCGTCTCTGTAATTTGCAATAAAACATATTTATTTACCTAAATTTTTGTGTCACATCTTTATGTCCACTAACATCCCGTCGACTTATTAATTATTATTTAATTTCTCAGCTGTATTATAGACTGAAAATGTAACCACATATAATATAGACCCTAGAATATCACAGGCATGCATTACTTGACCTGAATTCCATATGGGGAAAACAATATTATTGATGTTAAAAAGTTGAATTCAATACCTTATGGTAGTACATGTATATTCCTAATATTGTACTGAAATATATGAGGGTACGTATACTTGTATTACATTCAAAACAAAACCACTGGTTCTATTATTGCATTATTGAACCAAACTAGTACTGGCACTGATACTATACCCCTGGTTCTAATGCATCCCTAATTGTTATATTTCTCCATTGAATATTCTTTATTTATCATTGAGAGAAACAACTTGTTTTCTTTGTATAATTTAAATTGTATAGGCATCTATTAGCTACTCGGTTTGATTATAAATCTGGTATCAGCTATGTTCAAATTCTAACATTAATATCAAAATTACACAATTATTATCTGACAAGATCAGCCAGTATGCCAGTGTGTGGACAATCTTTAAAATAACTATCACAATTTATTAGATTTAATCTATAGTTTAATTAAGACATTCTTAGCAGGAAAATGGTCAACTCAGTGTCAAAATTGGTGGGATAGAGTAGCATTCCCATGCACTTTTCAAATATTTTGAGTCTAAACAATGAGTTAGTACCATGTATTGTTAGGTAAATGTTACTATTATTATCATGTTTCATAGTTATAAAAATGAACCATTATTTTGAAGCAATAAAGGTAATTGGTCAAATTTAATCATATAATTATGTGCATGTTCAGTTGATACAGTATCTTTATTTAGAGTATATTCCCTCTGTATGCAGAAGATGACAGGTAAAAGATAACTGTAAAACAGTGTGTGTTCTAAAAAGTTAAAAACAAGCTATGGAAATATTGTAGAAATCCTGAAGGAAAAGTGTGCATACCTGATATAAACCTCTGATAACGCCTTAATATAGTGACACTCTACCTAGAAACTAAGGCGTATCTGCTATATGTTTTCCTTCAAGGGTAATGATATAAAACATTTAATTGACAAAAACTTCTTCTGATGTTACTCAGTTACCGATTTATTTTTCATTTGCCAATGCACACAAACATGTATTACTTACATGTGTAAATTTAACGTCCCCGCGAGGATTTTGATATTATTGGAAGTTTCAATAGGCTTGGACTGACTTATCACATTTTCTTCTTAAAGGTCAAATTATCGCCAAAATGTTTCTTTAAAAATAAAATAAAAATGACAATACCTGAAGATGTTCTTGATTTGCTTTGCTAAATGCTGTCTTCTCTTTTGTGCTAGAATATATATTTTGAATTGACCGGAATCCATCCTCGTAAAGTCGTGTTATTTTAGAAATGAATAAATTCTAGGTGTTATTTACCAGTAAGACACACGTATCCTAGCTAACAAGTTAATATATATGGTTCGTGCGTTTTCACAAGATATCTACATTTTCTTACAAAGAAACCTTACCAGTATAAAAGTAACAGTTTTTTTAAAGAGAGGCTTTATTCGCAGATTCAAAGACAGTGCACTAATATATGTTTTGAATATTTGGCTATATTTGTTGTAATAACTATACTTATCTTACTTCACAATCAAACAAATGAACTTTAAACATTACATACAAAACGACTATATGACTTTTTTGTATTAATTTGAAACATACTTTTAATTCTGTAATTAATTCATATTAATTTGAATGTGTTTTCATAAACATGTATTATATGTATCATTAAATATTGTAATGCTATTCAATTTACACCAATCATGTTGTTACTTTCACATAAAATGAGTCTTTCGGTCAGTAATTTGTATTTAATGTCTTCAGGAAGGTCTTCAAATAAATCATAACATTCTGATTTTTCAACATCTTCATCAGCAGCTGTAATGTAGCATGTTCTTGCAGTCCGACTTAAACCCATTAGTCTAACAGACAAATTCATATTAAGTCTAAGTCTTCCACTAAAAACACCGTAACCAAACTTGCAAACACTTGAGATAGCTTCATCGGTGATCTCTGCGTATCTACATTCAAGAGCTTTATGCAAGATTAAAAGGCAATTAGCAGCGTATTTCCGAAGATCATTGGCAGTAGTGTACTCGGAATTAGTGCCTTTGACGCTCATGCGTAACCAATCCCACATGACATTTTTACATCTCGTGATAAAAATTGCCACTTGATATTCTTCCGCTATCAACGCTAAACTTAAAACATTGCTACCTGAAATGAAATTTGCAAATTGAAATATAATCTTAATGTGAATCTGATAGAGGAGCAAACTGATTTAATATATCATGCTAACTTCAAAACAGCAAAACAAATAATGGCTGGGCGACTCTAGCAAAGGCAATAGAGACAAGAAGAAAAAATAAATAATCGTATTTTGTCTTGTCTGTTGGCTAGCAACAATATGCCGCTTGACATGCGTGCAGCGGACAATGTCAAAATTTGTTTCGAACAACAACTCTTTCTAAATGTTGTTAAAACTAAGTAGGATTGTTTCTGGCATAAAAGGTTTGTAAAATTGTTCGAAGAATTCCATTCCATTAACTCTGGTTGCGATGGCAACCAAACAACCAAAAGAAAAAACTTCTTCTCCAAACATCAAGGGCTAAAGCTAACATATTTGATATGTAACGTTTTCTAGTCAACCTCTACCAAGTTTGTTGAATTATAGCTTTAAGATCAAAGTTCAGGTGCATGGTTTTCACTTATATGTATGTAGAGAAATCCTTAAAACCTGCAAGGACTTGAGCTTAGATATTTGGTATGTAACAATGTCCGGTAGGTATGTATAAAGTTTGTTTAAGAAACAGCCCTGATCTCGACATTTACCCTGCATGCTCCGGGGGTCATAGGGTTTCTTTATGTGTGTATAGTCAAAACAATTCTTCTCCTGAAACTTCACAAGCTAAAACTTGCCATGAAATATTGTAAAGTTGACCTCTTTCAACTTTCAAGTTTGCGAAAATTATATCATTTGAAAGATATCAGAAAATCTAGATTTTAATGCTGGGAAATACATATTTGTATTTTCAGCTGCAGACAACATTTAAATACACAGTTGCAGACGAAGAATTGAATTGATCCAGTGACCTACTTTATTAATTGAGAGGTACAATATTGAAATTTGAACTACAAGCACAGTTTCAAATTTGATTTATTTTATATCAATTCACCTAGATTTGTATCCAGTACAGCTATGGAATTTGGACCATACCCAGAACTTTAGGGGCTGATTCAAACATTGATATCAATTGAACTACTTTATTACCGACTGACGTACTTTTTATCTCACCTGAGAATTATATGTCTTGTTTAGACTGCGTTTCTAAGGTGAGCGATATGGGGCCTTTTGACCCTCGTGTATATATATATCCATAAGGTCACAAAGGAGCAAATTGATTTAATAGCATAGCAACTTCAACTCACGTGAGATTTCCTTTTGAACCGCCGGATGTAGACACAGCAAAAATTCTTTAAAGTCGTCATATTTCTTTCCAGCTAACTTCACTTCACGTTCTTTCTTCTCTATAAAATTATGATCAAACATAGCTTTGAATACTGGAGAAGCATATGTCAGTAGGTTTTCAGAGACGAATAGTATTTTTCCATCATCAAACAATAGTTTTAATCTCGTCTGTGCAATGTCCTGTCTCGGTAAAGCATTTGGGTATCACATCCTCTCCATTTTCTTCTGCCATATTTTCAACGTTTGATCCTCCTAATAATAATATCCGTTCGACAAATAAATTTGATTACATGTACGACTAGTTTAAATATTTGCAATCATTAAATCAATATATTGGGCGCGTTAAAGCTATCGTCTGTGTAACTTCCTGTTCTGGTTCATTTGAGAGTTGTTATATCGTCTCCATTTTCTTTTTCCATAATTCCAACTTTTAATTGATCTTCTATCAATATATTATTTCAACAAATATATATTGATGGTAAATGTAGATCGATTATATTACAAATGTAGATTGTTTGATATCAGTTTATCAATATATATTGGGCGGTTGTACATAGGGGACAAATACGAGTTCAATTTACAAACGTCATAAAAGTGTTATAGAACTAGTAGTAGCAGTTAGTGGTAGCCACTAGTGTTGGTGAAAGTGATGGTGGTATTAGTAGTCCTTTTAAGTATTTGTAATGAAACTAAAATATGTCAGAGGGATGATACTTTTACCTGTTGTGTGTATATAAAAAAGGGTTATAAGAGTTTATATGTGTATGCACCAGCTTGATCCTACGTGCGGGATATTTTACCAGGGACTAGCTTGTATCAACTATTACCCCAGGTTGATTCTCTGGGTTAATTTCATTTATGACTGGGTTATAATTACCACACCTCAAATACCTTAGCCTGAACTGTTTTCTTAGAAGCGCATGGTAACAAATCATAAATGCAAATTAAAATGATATTGGTTTGATTCTAAAAACTGATCGTGTGCTTCTCCAATGTAGAATTATAGTGAAGTGATTATTTGAAGTCGCCTACGTAACTAGCCTCGTCGAAATTGGAAAAACATCTACTACATGTTAATCTTATTTATCTCGCTGTCGATACGTTTAATGTGGTTTTTTTAAACAAATGATAATAATCTGAAAAATAAAGAAATGTTTTATAGATTTTAGGACACTATAAGACCATTTTGATAACATAGATACACTTTGAACTACTCTATATATCACCTTGGTTCGGGTCATATTCTTCCTGCCCTGTGTAATTCTGATTGCAATAATGACACTATATCAAGCACCTAGGCAAGATGGACATAATATGTAAATTAATAACACAAAATTTTAAAGATAAAACATTTACAAGTATTCATATATACATGGAGAAATTAGTATGTAATATATTTTATCTTTCTAGTGGTAGTATATCTACAATGCTTTGTGAAATTTGATGAACAAGATGAACAATATGCGCCTTTTCAAGTTTTAAATTTAAGTGAAGGAAATATTATTTAACACATTACAAATTTTATGCTTCATTTTATTTTCATTCAATTATCTGACAAGTTTCTGTTGAAGTACAAATGTATATAATATGCCCTGATTCGGTATCTTTTGTATTTTACCATACCGATCAATAATGAGATTTTAATTATGTCTCTACCTAACAGTCTTGCATGTTATCATTTTGTCGACATTTCTTTTTAGCACATTGTTATCGCATTTGTCATTTACGTTCCGCATGAAAAGTCAAAACATAATACACGAATATTATGTAGTCTTTGAAATGTTACTTGTTTTATATGATACAGCATATTTTTTTAAAGCTCAATAGTTTATAGTGAATATGGACTATGTTTAATTGTATCAAGAAGTGGGCGTTTTTTAAAAATATTTTCAAGAGAGGGAAATGTTTACTAACAATGTTTTTAGCGTTGCGTTCAGCAACTACAATTAAAATCAGTCAGCCCATCACAAAAATGAAATAATCTGTATGCTAGTAAAACAAATTCCAAACGTCGTGCGCTGTTTTTTTCTTTGCCATCGATATCCAATGTAAAAAAACGGAGGGTATTTTTTTTTTATTTTTACCCTGTCCAAAGATGTCGGGTATGACTTTATTTAACGAGATAGCTCATTAAACCAACACTTAAATAGTCAATGAGGTTCTCATTTAAGAACAAAATAATTTACATTCATGCAAACAATGAAAATACAAAGAAGTGATTTTGTGCTTCTAGCCGTTAGAACTTAATGTGTATGACTTGTCAACAGTTAAATGTTTTATGTATTTGGGTGTTCTTAGTTTGTTTTCTTGTAGCGCAATTAACATGTGTATCATAATAACACATAGTCACTCACGCATGCACTTGTCAAACTTTTCTATGAACAGTTGTGAAGTTCTTGTGTTCAACTGCTGAAATATCCGCTAAAATCCGCTTTATCCTGCGAAGTTCATTAACAATTTTTTCTATGTCGCCGTGTATTTTTGCGCTTAAATAATCGCTCACGACTTTAAGAACATGCGCTAAGGATTCACAATGGCTTTTTGCAAATTCTGGGGACTTTGGGACCGACAAGTATTCACTTGTGAGTATGAGGTTAGCACTTGAAACAAAGTTCGGCAGGTTTTTGACAATTGAACTTTACAGATAAAAAGTTAAGAACTGCAATAACACATTCGTTAACCGTTGGTTCAAGGCTTTTGCTGTCGCAAATCTCTAATGTGATGAAAAATGCCAGTTTTAAGGTAAAAAGGAACTAATATGACCTGCAAATGCCCGCCATTTATTTGCTCTAAAACAAATTTCAAAACCATATAGGCTTGTCTGTGATTTGTGTGTTGTTCTTTGCATGATGCTCAATTCTGTGTCATACGTAGATATCTCCAACCTTTACATTCGTCCCTTTTTCCTGGTTTAGGAAACAGAAATACTTTATGAGTGCACTTAAAATTTAGTTCGTTGTTTGGTGAATCTGGCTCAAGTTCCAGAAATCGGATGGAAATCTAATTCAATTTCCAGTCCAGGCTCTATTGGAGTTCTATCCGACTTAAAGTGGTTTGTGTTCTGTGTCTGGATTCATGTGACTAAAACATTTTCTCCAATTCATTTCCCTCTCAGCCAGTGGAATGTGGTAAAGTCGTTTTTGTTTGAGACTTTGTAGTTTAAAATAAACTTGCATTCTTTCAAAGTTGTGTCTCCCTCTATTAAACACATTCTGATACCATTCAGATTCTTCTGCATCGTTAGGCATCCAAAGAAAATTTAACTTTTTTGTGATGTATGTCTTCCAGTTCGAGTTCAGAGTTTCCTACATATTTTTGTAACTTAAGCGTTCCAGTACCCTTTTGGATAGAACAGTATTCGCACCCTTTGGAAGGTGAACAAATTCTTTTTTTGCATTCATTTTTAATATTATCAAATAACTTTTTATTAAAACTGTCTAGCACTGTTTCACTTTTTATCTCTTTGCTTTCTAACTCCTTAGTATTACAAAATACCTGCGCGCATCCCTTCTAAATTGCAAATGTGTGCAGGGTCCGTGCCAAGAAAAGCCGGTTCTCTTGAGGTGAAACTGCAAGGTAATCGAAACTCGATACCACTTGTAGTTATTCTCGTTTGTTCCGTCATACTCACCCGCATTGATCAACTCTAGATATCGCGAAATCGTCATTAATTTTCTTGTAGTGGTGTAACAAAGCGTTTTTATTTAAGCTCTGACAGAGCTACAGAGATATCTTTTACTTGTTCATTTTCATAATTCACACAACATTTAGAAATCAAATTTTTCAACAAAAAATGTTCCATTGTGAACAGGTAAAACGCCAATGTTTTCAACGTTTTTATGCGTGAATTTCACAAACGTTTAAGAAAATCTATCTTCATGCAAACATCACTAATAACGTAAACTGATATATCAATAGACCTCTTGTTTGTAAATCTACCGAAATAAACCGAATAAATAATTAAGTTTCGTATTTCCGTCTATATACAATGTATCAAGAAATTGTTGTTGTTGTTTTCTAAATAAGTGTGGCAATCGAGTAGTTTTATACACTCATATATTGATAAATGCGAATTATTTACATGTTTAAAGTTTAGGCGATGTCTCTTCATTGTATTCCATATGTATTCATGATTTTTTACTTATCCGGGGTTTTAACACCCTTTTATTGAAAAGTCATCAATCCTGACCAGCTTTAATTTATAAACAAAACAGAGGTTGATATGCTAGACTTCCTGAAGAATCTTTCAGAATTATAAATAATTGTTCCGTGAGTATTTTGTGGGTTTTAATAAAATCACCTCTAAAGTGTCTATCTTTCAAACTACACGTGTTCAACTGTTTTAAACGATCTTCATTATCCAAGCTTGATAGTTCAGGAACAATAAACTTCCGAACTCACTCCAAACATTGATATCTTTGACATAGTATCATCCCTGATTGAAGAGCATGCTATATACTATAATATTAAAAGTCTAACGTATGTAAATCAGTATTTTAAAAAAAATCACGCATCAGTAAACACCACAGGTGCTTGAAACAATTTTTTTAAAGTTTTATATGGGCTATATACTATTATATCTTTATATATATAGACCGGTTATGTAAAATAATTGATTATGTGACTAGCGCCTGTGGTAAACACTACTGGCTATACCTACTTTTATGAAACGGATTTCATTTTTGTTTATATCTTCGATCACAATATGCTGATCTTTGCAAAAAATATCTTACACGCTATTATCACGCATGGCGTACATTGCAGAAATTTACAAATTTATTCTTGTCTGAATCCCAAATAGTTATTAGAAATATTTCTAAATATTTGTATTCTGTAAATATAATTAGAAAGTAGTTTTTACAAAATTTCAAACAAGTTCTATTATGAACTCAGTTGTATTTTTTACAATGGTTTGTACTTTAATTTATGTATGCTCATTGAAAAAGCCATGTTTATTATTTCGATAGATAAGTCGTACATATGCTTTAAACATAATAGTACAATTCTGCCCATCCGAAATGTCCAATATATGGTCCGAAATGTTCAAAAATCTGGTTCGAAATGTCCCTAAATATGGTCCGAAGTGTCCCAAAATCTGGTCCGAAATGTCCTATCGTCATTCCCCCTAACTTCGTGACTACCGGAAGTTCGTGACTTTTTTGTAAACGAATCCAGTGAAATCACGCGCGCACCTGCGAGATGTAAACAACTGTACGTAACTAGGTCATGTCGTCACAAATGTCATCGTGATATTTTATATGCCAAAATGCGCTTTAAACAGGTAAAAACCAACCTTTATACACATACCAGTAGTAAAAAATGTATTTTCTGTTATTCCCAAAAATGTCCTCTCTTAAAAAGTATTTTTTCCATGAAAAATAACATTTTAAGTTGTAAAAAGTTATCCGTCTGCTGTATTTACATTTAGATTTGACAGCCTCGTTTTGAAAAAATGTTTACTCTAAGGCTAACTAAAAAAATATTGATCAATTGTACCCCATGTCTCTTATCAACAAGCAGAAAAATTAAGTGTTTTTTCTTGTTGTTGTAGCAAAGCCTGTGCATTTGAAGGCCAAGTACAGATCATATTCACCCACAGCCTTGCAAAATGCATACAAGTCTGTTGTTTGAAAGTGGAACACCTGTTCTCAGGGCTAGTAAATTATTTGGTGTGCCTCAACAAACTTTAAGAGACAGAGTGTTAGGAAAGATAGACCCTGAATGTATCACTACTGGAAGAGAACCTGTTTTGAATATGTTTGAAGAGGCCAAAATTGTACAGCATATTAAAACTATGGCTAATTATGGTTATGGTTACACCATGCAAGAGTGTGTAGACATTGCAACTGAGTATGCAGTTAGTGTTTGGTAAAAGAACCAGAGACAATCCATTGACATTAAGGTGGATGGATGGATTTCGTAAACGTTGGCCGGAAGTGAAAGTTTCAAATCCCAGAAGTATTGAACATGTTAGAGCTAAAATGACAAGTGAAGCAACAGTCAATGCTTACTTCAGTAATTTACTTACTACTCTCACAAAGAATGATTTACTTGATAAACCACATAGAATATTTAATGTGGATGAGAAGGGAATTTCACTTAATCATATAAGCCCCTCACATTGTTTCATGTTTCTACTGGTCCACCTGCTGTGACTACTGGAAAAAGTAAAAACTATAACTATTTTAGGTTGTGGTAGTGCTGGTGGTATTGCTATTCCACCGTATTTTGTTTTTTCCGGGTAAGCGTATGCTCCCAGAGTTACTAGAAGGTTCTTCTCCAGGTGCAAGTGGGACAGTAAGTGATTCAGGTTGGTCTAACAGTGCAATATTTAGGACTTACCTTGAGGAGCATTTTTATTAAATACTTACCTGGTGGTACTGCAGAGCCTGTTTTACTTCTCCTTGATGGCCACAAGTCTCATGTCTCTGTAGACTTGGTAGAATGGGCTAAGAGTCAAAATATTTATAATATTTGTTCTTCCAGCCCACACCTCACATATCTTACAGCCCCTAGATGTAGCTGTTTTTGGTCCATTCCAGAAGATATATAACAATGAGTGTCATAAGTTCATGCGCATGAATTCTACCAATATCACAAGGTACAATGTCTGTCAACTGGCATGTAGGGCTTATACAAAAATCACTTTCCAGTGAAAATCTTCAGTCAGCTTTTCAAGAAGACTGGAATATGTCCATTTGACAAATTTGCTGTACCTCAGGAGAGTCTTGTTCCAGCAGTAGTATTTCAAGATATTGATATGGCTGAATGTACTGATACAGATAGTCAGGCTACTGTTGAAGGGGTATTGTAGTGGATAAGGATGCATCTGGGGATTTTTTATTGGAAAGGGAGATGACTTTGAGGAAGGTGAAGAGTGAGAAACCAAAGCAAAAGGTTAGGAATACCATAAGTAGAATTGTCTCAGGGAAGGATCTTAAATTTCAGCTCAGTCTGTTCTTGATTCTATGAAGCAACATGAAATAAATCAGAAAGGTCATAAAAAGTGTCAAAAAAAGGGTAGTAAATCATTCAAAATAAAAAAAGGATAATATGGATAAACCTCAGCCTGGCCCGTCCCATATCACAGTAAATGCTAGTCTATACTGTATTCTGACTCTGATACAGAAACAATTATTGACAGTGAAGTCGGAAGTCTGCTGTGTTTGTAATAAATTAGAGCCTGTTGACCTGGCTTAAAAGCAATCTGTAACATTTGTTCAGAGGGCACAGCGTGATGGTATAGATCGAAAACCATATCCCATGTAAGAGCCAGCTGGACTCATCTGGGATTCTGTACAGTACTGTACAGTACTAATAAAAAAGTGTTGATAAAACAGAAAAATTCTTCTGTCCTCACTGCTCTTCTTAGACACGAAGAGTAAATGACTGAAACACACAATAAAATAAATATAGTTAACAAAAGTTTTGACAGTTACTGTTATTTAGTTAAATTTATTAACTGTTGTAATTTTTTAACAAACTCACTGAAAACACTGAATTAGTGTACTGTCACCTATCAAGGGAGACTACTCTACATGTCACGAAGTTAGGGGGAAAATTTGAATTCAATATGGCGGATGATGACCTAGTTTAAAATGAAATTGAATATGTTTTGAAAAATGCTGCTTGTTAATAATTGGACTTAATGGAAGAAAATACATTATTTTAACAGGTTAGTGTACAAGTTTGATTATATATCTGTTATTTATTTATTTATTTATTTATCATTATGCGCTTATGGTCACGAACTTCCGGTGGGCTAGGATATTACTTAAAAATTACCCCCCTTGTTAACAAAGCTCTCTTTAAAGGAGGATATGTGAAAAGAGCGAATACGGGTAACCAAATTTAACTTCAATTCTTAAATTATCGTATATTTGGCTTTCTGAAAGCAGGTTACTGGTATACTGGTCGGGGACCATCAACCGGACACTTTTTGAACATTTTACCGCACATAATATTCATTATTTTTTAACCTAGAGACCAACAAATTTGACACATCTTCTCCTAACTAACAAACTAGTAGTTTGTTTATTTCTGATTGTATAGACACTTATATCCGAGGCTCGACAAGGAGGGTATCAAAATTACCTACTGGTCGGGGACCATCAACCGGACAACATTTTTCTGTACAGATTTCATAATCACTGATAATTTTTAACCTAGAGAGTAGAGACCAAAAAAATTGACAAGGTTCATCTAGGTTCTTCTCCTAACTAACAAACTTGTTTGTTTATTTCTGATTGTATTGACACTTATATCTGAGGCTCGACAAGAAGGGTATCAAAATTACCTCAATTGTCTACACTACAGTATACTGTGCTCCTCTTAGTTCACGGTACTTAACACTTTAAAACAGTAAAGAACACAAACAATAAACTTACACTACAAAAACTGTCATAAACTGTATCATTTAGTCATTTTTCTGCTATATGACACAAGGAAACAACAATATATTCAATCAAAATTAGTTTTAATTTGTCAGATGTAGACCGTGTGTTGGCCATTTTGAAAACAATATGTCATCATTTAACTCGCGGTAATGGTGTTTTATTTCAGTTTTTTCATGTTTCAGTTAAAATTTCTTTAAGTTATTTTGCATAATTTTAAATATTAAAAGTATCTTTACATTGTAACTCAAAATTTATTTTTTCAACAAACAAGAACATTTAGAAAATGATGATTGTTTCAGACGTATGCACAAATTTAATGGACTATTGTTGTTTTTTGCAGAAGTTTGTAAAATGTTGTTCAGTTTTACATAAAAATCTATAGATTTAAATTATTTTGCACAAAAACTTTGTTGTTAAGGTGTTTGAATAAAATATGTCAATTCTGACCAATTTTAACACTGGTAACATGAAAATATGCCATTACCGTGAGATAAGTGATGACGCGGAATTAGTGATGTTGAGTATACCATGTGTCCAGACATTTATGTACATGACGTGATTTAATTCAGATAAAAGCTTGGGTGTTTTGATTTTTATTTTTTAACATGATCAACAATATTTCAGCAACAAATGCTGAAGTTTTGGAAATTTTATTGTTTACTCTGCAAATGATTATAGCTGGTATATGAGGTCAGGCATTCTTTTCTTGACCCCCAAATTTCAACGTCAACATTCTTGAAAGAGCCATTAAAATATTACCATTTACGATGGTTGAAATAAATTTATTTATTTATTTTTAGAAGAAACATGCATTTATTTTTGATAAAAAAGTGACTGACAACCACTGAACAAAGAAAATACTAAATTAAAGATTTTCAGGGCAGTCCGGGTTTGGTTGTTGTCCGGTTTTGGTGGTCCCCAACCAGTAAATTGTCTACACTACAGTACCATGTGTCAGGACAGATATGTACATGACGTGATTTAATTCAGATAAATAGGCACAACTTCAAAACATATAAATCGATGTACTATGTTAACTGCCGTGTTGCATAGAAAACAACTGTCTCTCTGATTTGATGAAGTAACATAGATCTATGTCCTTTTGCCCCTACTGATAAAAGTACAGACAACACGGAAAAGGTTGGGAAGTTCTATTTCTATTTGTGTTATAATATTATTATATTTAAATCATATACTTCAGGTTTATTATAAAAGGTAATCATGAATGTAGAGGAACTCAAAGATTTGCCAGGATATAAAGCCATACTGAAGGCAGTCCTACAGCAACAGATTCAAGTGCTGGTAAATATAGGCTTAGTTAGACTTTAAAGGGACTCGACTGAGGTTTTTTTTGACATGATGGAACTGGAAATAATTTTTCGAGATATATGTTTCATTTTATGTATAGACTAATAACTTGTGTATATTGTCTCATTCTGTTTTTCCATTGTGAAAAATGACCCAAAAATTGAAAAGCGTTTCGATGCTGATCACTTAAATTGGGCTAAGAATAGCACAAAAATACAATTTCAGTTTACTTCTAATTTTATTTCTTAATACATGTATTTCTTTTACACATCTTTCTGGTTAAAGTGCCCAGCTGATCTATGTAAGAATCTCAAATTTTATTTTTTTATGGTTTTGTACCTCAGTGGAGTTCCTTTAACTTCGAGATGATGTTTTCTGTGAGATTTTTTTCACAAACTAAGATGATAAGATCTATGTTATTTTGTTTTTAATTTTATATATAGAGGCAACTGGTACTGTTTTTTTTAAATATGAAGAAATCCATGTACTAAAAGGCTGTTGGTTTCTATGCAGTAACTTATCATTGTTCAATGTTGCAACAACTCACTGTATTATCTGTATTTACATGTATACACAAGTTCAAGTTCAACCCTTTATCAGTTTTCTCTTAGTAAGAAACTATCTGTATTTCATTGAAAAAAAAATTGCGTAACATAGTATGATATAATGCAAGCTTTTGGTACCTTACTAATTTCTAATCTTTGCAAAAGTTATTATATTTAATTTCAGGTTGAGCAACTAAGTGAACAGACGGGTGAGGAGACAGTGGTGTTGTCTGCCAACATAACTGAAGGCACATTATCTCACCTTGGTTCAGAATATGGGAAAACTTTCTTGGAGAAAGAACAGTCTATCAAATCAAAGTTCCTGGGATTCTGCTTGAGAAGTATATAGTTTCTACTTCTTATTTTTGTTTCTATATAAAAAATATACTTGTTTTTTGTTATCTTTTTCTTTCTTTAAGGGGTTTGGAGGGGTTTACATGGTATAGAATCCTGATTTTCTAGAAAAACTTAACAAAAACTTGATTTACATGTATGTTTCAATAAAACAATTGTATGCTGTTAATTTTAACTTTGATTGGCCATTGATATAAATTTTTTGCAAGCATTAATTTTTTAGACCACAAAAACTATAACTAGCTTGCAATATTTCCTTAATCATGTATGACCAAACCTATTACAGTTTCAGTTTATCTTTGGTCTGAAATGTAAATAAAACTTTGTCTATAATGTATGTGAAACATGGATTATAAATTAATGTTTATAAAACATGATGGTATAATATAGTATGTATAAATTAATGAATTATCTTCTATAAATGTATTTGAAACATAGTCTATGATGTTTACGAAACATGGTCTATAATGTTAATCAAACATGGTTAACAATGTATATGAAACAGGATCTATGATACATGTACATGTATATACAGAACATGATCTATGTTGTATCTATGTGTTTGTATGAAACATGGCTTGTGACTTCATTTTTAAATACTTGTAGAAGTAAATTTGATTTCATACCATTACATATTTTATTAATCTTCAGAGAACATGACACCCACCAATGATGAAAACATTTTAAAGGAGGCTGTAGTTACTAAACAGAAGAGAAAGTTGAGTATTTCAAGTGACAGCAGCTGTAAAGGTTCTAAATCAAAATCAGCTAAACTATCACTTGAGGATCGAACATATAGTCCTGTAATGCAACAGCATGCTATAGGGATGTTCCCGGACCTTAGTCGTGCCACATCTGACTACCTGCACAAACTGAACGAAACTGTTGGTCAGGATGTTATGAGAAGTGATGCTTCAGACAATTTATTGCAAGAAAAAGATAGCAAAATAGGTCAGTTTGCATTAAATGACCATTCTTTGTCTGACCTTAATCCGTATAAAAATAACGTAAATTACGGTAAAAGTGGGACTGGTCTGGATATGTCTATTGTAAAGATGGAACCAAGTAATGATGGTATGTACTCTAATGACTCTACTTACTCTGAAAATGACAATGCACACAAGGTTACCTCTCATTTATCAGATTTTAACATTATTGATGCAAACAACAGGAACGCCAAACAATTAGAGTTGGACTGGAATCAAAGCTTTGCCAAAGGTTTCAATGAAAATGACAGCGCTTTTAATAATAGTCTTAGTTCTAGTAATGGAGAATTTTCCACCGGAGCTGGTCAGATGTTGGCACGTCCACATAGAACGTACAAATGTGATTTCTGCGACAAGTCATTCCGTGAAAAGACAAATTTGCGTGTCCATGTACGCACTCATACTGGAGAAAAACCTTTCAAGTGTTTTCTTTGTGGAAAAGAATTTGCGCATAGTTCAAACTTGAAACAGCACGAGAGGGGTGTCCATAAGTTACCTCCTACAGTACCTCAATATAAACAACAGTTTTACACAGGTTTAACAAAAATTCAGGAATTAAGCCAAAGTCAGTCAGAAGCCTCTTTCTTTGATAGTTATAATCAACCAATGTTTCCAGGCCCGCAAGGGATGGTTTCAGGTGAAAGGAACGGGACTGAAGGACATCTGGTAAAGGCTGACGTTAAGACTGAAAAAAATGTAGATGGTGAAAATTCAGGGCATCCTCAAGAAGGAGATGACATTCAAACAGAAAACACTCTGGAGGATGAAAATTCAAGCCAAAATATTCTGAATAATGAAACATGTGCAAGCTCGGATAATGTTGTCGGGGAATCTTCCGATGAAATTGATAGACTATAATAATATACAATAACAGCAAATAATTTCTAGGTTTTTGAAACAGTCTCTGAATATGCTTCATTTAATTAAATAACAGAAGTAAGTAAGAATGGTCAAGGAAAAGTACTTTTCGGAGTATTGTAACTGCATATTAAACAACATATAAAATTGTGCTCTTCAAGGGGACATTACCCTTATTGCAGTCAAACTTGATCTTAAGACCAGCATCAAGGAAGTATATATTAAAACATTCATCATGAAAGTGAAAACAACTGTTTAAGAGACCATATACATGTACTAATTTTTTTTAAATATTTCATTTCAAGAAAAAAAACATTAAATAAGCAATGGCAAATAAGCATGACGTATTGATTTAGAGATGTTTTAATATTTCTTCACATTTAAAAGATATTTGTATTTACCATTTGAATGGTTGATAGTAAAATCTGAATACTAGGTTTTTGCCAACCTTCGCAAGTAAACATTTTGCAGTGATGATTATAATAAGTTTATTTGTGTTCAAATTAGATTAAAGGGTATAATTCTATATCTTATAAAATATTTTAATACAATTTATCAACAGTAAAGCTAGCTTACGGGACGTCGGTGGTTCTACTCAGGTACCCGTTCGTGCCTGAAATAATGCACGGAAGGGCACCTGAGATCTTCCTCCACCAGTAAAGCTGGAACGTCGCGATATGACCTATACTGTGTCGATGTGACGTAAAACCCAAAACAAAACAAAAATCAACAGTAAAGTTATATTGCTTCCATTATTATATGGTTTATTCCTGAAAAAGTTGTAACATAGAATGTCTCTGATATTTAATGCACATGAATAATGTACGTAAACAGAATAAAATGTTCCAGGACAAAATATTATTTTGCTATTTTAAGTAGGGTTTTATCCGTTTATAATGATTTTGTGCATGCACCATTGGCTTTTAAGGCAATAAATTACCATATTTATTTCATACAAGCATTTTGGAAGCATACAGTTTTAAAATTCAAACAATAATTTTGCATCAGATATTATAGCTTTATACACTTTAAGATAAATCTTTTACAAGTCTGTTTATGTATAAATGTGCATGTTAAGAAGATTAAGATTGAGAATTAACTTATTAGCTACAAATTCACTTACTTGTAAATAAAACTGCATGTATAATTGAATAAAATTGATTTATTGATAAATGAAATTATTTTTGTTTGTTAGACATTTAAAGATATACTATAAGAAAATATTGATAATTGCTACACAGTCTATTTGTGAATATGAAAATAAGCATGTTTTGACTTCTTACAAAGTGCATTTTTGCATATGTCATGTTTAAAATTCTACACACTATAGGACTGTGGTCACAATATGAATATGTCAACAAAAAAAACTGGCAGTTTTTTTTAAAGACCAGCATTACTTAAGCTGTTAGATGGGAACCCAGCATCCTAGATATAGTTTACTCATTATTTTATTAAAATTAGACATATTCAGCAAGAATTTCATAGATTTCAATAAATTTCTACGATTAGAATATTTTACTTAAGAGCATAGTATATCTTTAATTGTGTTTATGTGTTCATTGATGCATGTGTGTATATAAACTATGTTTATTTATGATACCTCAAGACCTTATTTGATAACTGTTCACATAATCTTCATTTGTATATTTTTAAAATCAGCTTCAGTGGTAATTTGTCATAATGGTTAATTTTGTCTAATTAGGATTGAACTTTTCATGTAACATAATAATTATCAAATTAGTTTGTCTAGAGTTTCTGCATTTACCCAACACAGCTTTACATGTTTTTTTCTTGAATTGGATTTTATACTAGGTGCTTTTAATGATATACATATGAGCCGCGTCACGACAAAACCAACATATGTGTTCGGACCAGCATGGATCCAGACCAGCCTGCGTTGCAAACCCATTATGTCAGTTTTGTCATGGCGCGGCTCATATGTATTCACCATACCTAGGTACTTGAAATGATATATACACCATACTTGGATGCAGCTGCTTAAAGTGATGTGTAGAAACTCATGTGTCTGAAAATTAATGATTATGTGAAATTTCTTTCAAATATTTTTCTTTTGTGTTGCAACTTTTACAACTTATGTTAACTGTCAGTTGTACAGAAACAGCAAATGTTGCTAAAAGTCCAGCTGAAATACTTGCAAATTTGTAAGGCTACTTCCAGCCTAGAAGAATTATTTGAAGCCAAATTTTGTACCACTTAACTCAAATGATACTACTGTCTCGAGCTGTATGCTGGTTTTGACATTATATTAGATAGATTTCGAATCCTGACAGTCTCCAGTTTGGATTCTTTAATGAAAGGAAACAAGGAAATTTGATAGTTTTACTAAGGTCCTGGCTTGTGCCTGAAATAATGCACAAAGTTGCACCTTCATCCAACTCACCATATGACTTAAAAATATCAATGTTACTTAAAACACAACCCAAACAATATATTTTTAATAAGTATATTTTCTGTTAATATATTTTTTATATTTTTTTTTCTTAAATAGGTTTTAATGAAATTATTTAAAGGCCTGTTGCTATACATGTTAACCTTATAAATTTTTAATCCATTTTGAGATACATGTATATTTCTTATTAATAATCTATTCATTCTTAATTACATCAAGGTTCAGTGATAAGCTTTTGCAACAATTATAGAGCCAGGCCAGCCTGCATATCTGTAGTCTGACCAATTTTTAGATGCCAGTTTGAAAGAGCATATCTCCTACACACATGAAGGAATTTTAATGAAACTTCATAGAAATGTTCACCACTATGAGAAGCTGTGTCATCTGCATGAACCAGTTCTCTAGGTTAAAGGTTAATGTCACACTTAGAGTTCATTGAAAAATGCTTCTTGAGAGCCGAACTTCTACATTCATTGGGGGATTTTAATGTAACTTGGCACAAATGTTCACCATTGTAAGGCTTATTGCGCACATAATTCAGGTCTCTGCTACCAAAGTCAAGGTCACATAGATAGGTCAAAGTTTGTGTATGGGGACCATTTAGTCATCATTTTTTAATGGATTGTAACACAAATGATAACTATCATGACTACAAGTGTGACTCATGTAATTTAGGTTAATATTTGCAAGGTCAAGGTCACTAGCCATGATAAAATATCCAGATATTTTCCAGATATTGCTCAGCATATCTCCTATATGCATATCTATAATGCCCACATCTCTGCCAAAAGCTTTTGTGACAAGGTGTATTTTGCGATAATTTTGCCCCTGTTTTTATATTTAAATCCCTCATACTTTGAATGGACTGCTCCAAATTGAAAGCAGGGTAAATTCTGCAGGTTAATGGTTAAGTTATGAAATAATAAAGTCAGCAGTCCAAGATGAAATATAGTGACTACCTGTGCATGCACAATATCCGTCTGCTTTAATTCACCTATGCACAGCCTCTTAGCAAACTTGATAAAGTCCTCATACAATTTGTTTAATTGTCCAAACTTATTGTTAATTCTGAAAGTTTTTAGCTCACCTGTCACAAAGTGACAGGGTGAGCTTTTGTGATCGCTTTTCGTCCGGCGTCCGTCCGTAAACTTTTACTTTAAATGACATCTCCTCATAAACCACTAACCAAATTTCATCCAAACTTCACAGGAATATTTCTTTGGTGGTCACCTTTGAAAATTGTTCAAAGAATTTAATTCTATGCAGAACTCTGGTTGCCATGGCAACCAAAAGAAAAAACTTTAAATATCTTCTTCTAAAAAACCCAAAGAGCTAGAGCTTAGATATTTGGCATGAAACATCTTCTAGTGAGTGTCTACCAAGTTTGTTCAAATAAAAGCCCTGGGGTCAAAATTGGCCCCACCCCAGGGGGTCATTGATTTTCCCTATAGGCATATAGTAAAAACTTAAAAAATATTCTTTTAAAGAACCCAAAGAGCTAGAGCTAAGATATTTAGCATGAAACATCCTCTAAATGGTGTCTACCAAGTTTGTTCAAATAAAAGCCCTGGGGTCAAAATTGGTCCCGCCCCAGGGGGTCATTGATTTTCCCTATATGCATATAGTAAAAACTTAAAAAATCTTCTTTTAAAAAACCCAAAGAGCTAGAGCTAAGATATTTAGCATGAAACATCTTCTAGTGAGTGTCTACCAAGTTTGTTCAAATAAAAGCCCTGGGGTCAAAATTGGCCCCGTCCCAGGGGGTCATTGATTTTCCCTTTATGCATATAGTAAAAACTTAAAAAATATTCTTTTAAAGAACCCAAAGAGCTAGAGCTAAGGTATTTAGCATGAAACATGTTCTAATGGATGTCTACCAAGTTTGTTCAAATAAGAGCCCTGGGGTCAAAATTGGCCCGCCCCGGGGGTCATTGAATTTCCTTATATGTGTATAACAAAAACTTAAAAAATCTTCTTTGAAAAAAACCAAATAGCTAGAGTTTAGATACTAAGCATGAAACATCTTCTAGTGAGTGTCTACCAAGTTTGTTGTAATAAAAGCCCTGGGGTCAAAATTGGCCCCGCCCCGGGGATCATTCATTTTCCTTATATGTGTATATTAAAAACTTAAAAAAATCTTCTTTGAAAAAACTCAAATAGCTAGAGTTTAGATATTAAACACGAAGCATCTTCTAGTGAGTGTCTACAAAGTTTGTTCAAATAATAGCACTGGGGTCAAAATTGGCCCCGCCCCAGGGGACATTGATTTTTCTTATATGTGTATAGCAAAAACTTATAAAATCTTCTTTGAAAAAACCCGAATAGCTAGAGTTTAGATATTAAGCATGAAACATTTTCTAGTAATTGTCTACAAAGATTGTTCAAATAAAAGCCCTTGGGTCAAAACTGGCCCTGCCCCAGGTGTGTCATTGTTTTTAACTATATGTGTAAAGAAAAAACTTGACCAGCTGGACCTTAGATGTTTAGCATGAAACATCTTCTAATGGGTGTCTACCACGTTTGTTCAAATAAAAGCCCTGGGGTTTAAAATGGCCCCGCTCCGGGGGCCTATATACAGGTGAGCGACTTCAGGGCCATCATGGCCCTCTTGTTTGTATTTTTAATTTGAAATATTTTTATTAAAGCAAAATAAGACTTTTCCATCCATCCATGTTGTAGGTGTGGGGTAATAATATTAGAAATAGAACACATCTCTTCAAGTTGTCAACTGTCGTCTTGTTTTATTGCCACTGTCTTGTTTTATTATGTTCAATGAATGGTCTTAAATCAAAGTCATCAATATGTTAACTGTGTGTGGGCTTAATTCTTATGTAATTTTGTTGTGATTAATGCTTCCGAGGGATCACTTTGTTTCCAGATTTTAAAGGTCTGTCCCTAAAATGCTAGGAAGACATATGATATGTATACTTTAATTTTCTGTGTGTACAGTACACTGGTTATGATAAGTGTTGAAGATGGTTGACTTATCCACATACGTATGTCTCTAAATAACCAAAGATTTGACTCATTTTTGTAAAGCATGATGAAACCTTGATTTAAAAAACCCCCCAGATTTTTCATTTCCTTTTTTATATAAAATTGATTGTTTTAGTAATACATTCTACATGTATGTTTTATAAATATTTACTTTCTAGTCATTTACATGTACCATTCATTCATTTTATGTCCTATTTTTCTAATAAGGTACATATAACATGTATAATCAAAATGAAATGAAATTACAAATAAAATTTTCAAGGAGCAAAACTGTCGTTCTTGTTTGTTAAGTTTAATATTGTTAGCTCACCTTATCACAAAGTGTCTGATGGCTGCGTGTTTGTGGACCTTGTTGTCGGACATCCTTAATTGTTTTCAAATGACATCTCTGTATGTATAGAGCAATCTGTATAATATGAAAATTGCTTTCTGAAGCCCGCTGGTATATCTTGATCTAGAAACCTAAAATATAGTTTTGAATGCCAAGGATTGAGATACATGTATTTGTGTAGAATTGTCCAGTAGATATCTACATGTAGTTCCTTCTTATCATTATCCTCGGTAAAATTAGGCTCTTGGATAACTTTCACATAGGTTCGTAAATGGAAAGCTTTAAGAATAATCTTGTTAGAAACATTTAGGCCAAGTGATCCACTATCATATTTTTACAAAGTAAGACACGGGTTGTGAGCGTTCATTTGGCTTGCTTCAACCGATAAATTTTTCATATAGGCCTTTATAATTATATAGTAGTACTGATTGAAATTTAAAACGAATATGCACTTTTTCTGGATCCAGGATCCATTGGGTCAATGCCAACAACGATTAATATAAAACGAAAGTTTCCACTGTTCTTCATAAAGGCTTCTTCTGTTTGACCAACGTCATATATATTTGTCGAGGACGCTTGCGGAGATCTCAACATAGTTGTCGAAACGGCGGTGCGGTGTATGTCCTTCCGTCCGTATTAAGCTTGTCCGGGTCATAAGTTTGTAATTAGTAGGCATAATTTCAAATAACTTAGCACAATTGTTCCAAATAATGAGACGGTGTGTCGTGCGCAAGAACTATGTGGCTAGGTCAAGGTCATGCTTTAGAATTAAATGTTAAAAAAATGGTATCAAACAGCTTGTCCGCACCATAACTCTATCATTACCAGGTGGAATTTCAAATGAACTTGCATCATGAGACGGCATGTTCGCGCCCTAGGTCAAAGCTCAAGGTTACATGTGTGTATTAAGATATCACTTTGGTCAAGGCCAGGTCACAGCAAGAGGCTGAACGATTTCAAAAAAACGTTTTGTCAAAGAATTGTGATGGCTTTTTTCATGAATCAAAACTATCTGAAATTTTTTATCTTAGTATGACGTCTTATCTAACGTAGTAATCAACACATCTGTCCTTGACGTCAAAAAAATTATTGCATCAAAGCTTAAACCATCGTTGACTTAATTGCCTTTTTTGTGTAAAATGGAAATAGAATTACTATTTAACTTACTTTATAGTTGTCATTTGTGGTACAAGGGGATATCTGTTAATATGAGACGATATTTGTAGGAAAGAAGTGGCATTGCTGAAACCGTTAAATTATTTATATATGTATATGTATTGGTCTACCTTAAAACAATCTCAAACTAAACACATATAGGCCTGGATAAAGGGGTCATTTTTAAAGGTCAGTCCTCACATTGATAACAGAGATAAATGTTGTGGTCATCTAAGACGTTGGGAATTTTAACGAGTTATCTATGAACATTAATGATAATACGTTACTATATATAATATATAAGAAGAAATACACGTGTATGCAAGAATAGGACGATTGCAACATTGGAATTTGTCTGTCAATAAATACCAGTTTTGTTGAATGCATTATGGAAGGAAGTAAGGAAATGACAGAAAAGGTATGGGGTTAAGGTTAATCCGGATATATTTATAATTATAACTGACATATAGTATTTGTTTGTACATTACGTGTCTTATATATATGTACATGTAATATACCGTCACATAAACAGCCGAATTCTCAACATAACGTCATAGAAAACATCAAACGGGAAAAATTATCAATGTGAAACATTATTACACGGAGTATTGTTACATTTATATGAACTTCGAGTTTAACATTTTACAGTAAATTTACTATCTACAGTGATCTCGAGCATGTAACGGGGAAACGGTGGCCTAACTGGTTAAGGGGCCTACCTTCTCAATACCAGGAATGCTTGGTTGCAATCATATGGTCACACACACCAGTACTGATTAAGATTTGTTTTATCTGCATTATGACAAAAATTGACCGCGTGTAGATATGCAGAGTTAAAGGATAACCCTTATTGCTTTTCGCGAAGACTTTTAATTAGATTGTCTCCCGTGCACGTGAACATTTATTTAGAACGTGGGTCATACGTGTGCCGTATATACAATTTTCATAGAAATTGATGGATCATATTTAAATAGCATTATCTTTCTTTAAACATAATCACAAAAAGAAAATATAAAGAGTTAATTTTGTAAGGTACTAGTATATAATATGTGAACTATACGGACAGATGCTTTTATGCAAATCAAACCGATTGGAAGAAGTAGGCTATAGGCAAACCTCTGGTCAGAGGCCATTAAAAGTAGAAGTAATCTTTATTTTGCTGTTGCTGTATTTTTTTCTTATCCGCGAAAGGTTGTCAGAGAACAACTTAAAATTAAGAATGATCTTTTCTTGGCAGTGTTCTTTACCTCAGGTTTTTCTATGCATCTAATATGATCTCGATTTGAAGACAGGGGAGGCAACACCGAAAACATAAGGTTGGTTTGATTTGGGTTTATTGAGATCTATGTCTTATGTATACAGATAATTAAATCTGGGGTAAATGTCCTGGCGATACCCTTTGACATAGATATAGAAGTGCTATTTTAAATAAATTTTACTTTGCTCATGAAAACGTTGACACAAAGCGTTTTCTCATGTGATTATAGTGTTTGAAGATTATTTGGAGCGTCTTCTTTAAATTTTTAGCGGTTAAAACCAGCCTTTGTTAATATCTGAAAGCGTTATTGTATGCATAACTTAAACATTACGTATACTAGCTTCTTACCTAAAATGACAATCGTTTCACTTTTTTATATGCTCCGATTTGAAGTGTGGCTTGTTATAATTAATTGAATGATTTGCATCAAACAAAATATATATTATACTACATTGTGCATTGCTAATAGCAAAATAATCAATTATAATACACAATTACAATTGCTAAACATTTTCTGAAGTATTGCAATCAAAATAGGAACAAATACATATGTGTAACTTATTAAAGATGAAAATGGTATTCATTCTGGAAGTGAGCTGTTCATCATTATTAGATGTACATTGTGCGAAAAGCGTTGTCAAAGAGCATTCAACACCGACAGAGCATGACGTATTGTAGCGTCTGTTATACAATGGCTGACCAGACGACAGTTACGTCATAGTGTACATTACAATAGGTTATAGACCCTTTCTCTCAGCTGTCATTTCACATTGACCATTTGTATGTCAAATGTTCACCTGAACACCTTTAAACCACTTTCATATACATCTAAAATCAAACACGAGGTTTAATTATATGCAAATTATATTTATTTATGTGCTTTAAACATGAGGATGTTATTTACAGTGTAGAATTTAGATTATAATATATAAATATTTACATGTTGAGAAAAACTTGACCACCGTTATAAACACTCATTATTACAAGTTCTTGATTCAAGTCAAGTAACTCGGAGTTTACACGCAGAACAAAAAAGTAATCGATCGTCGTTCAGATATCCTGAAGTAAGTCAACTTTAACAAAATATATATAACATTTTATATGTTTTGCATCTGATAAAATAATGTTCTTAGATCGAACATCGATTACATACAAAATTTTGACTCCTAAATAGTAGACGTCGAACGTTATTTAGATCTACATCATGTACTGTAAACTTTGTTAACTTTAATTGTCTAAACGTAAAAAAACAACAGCACTAAAATATCTTACATTTATTGCTTGTAAGCACTCAGATTCATTTCATATTTATTTGAACATAGATTATATGTTAGTGATGACATTGATGATATGTAAATCGAACATTTATTGCATGTTAACATTAATTTACAGTGTAAGTTTTGTATGTTACAGGCACCATTTCTCGAGGGTTTTCCTGGTCCTGAAGTTAAGATGAAAGAAAAGGAACCAAATTTAGAGGAAAATGAAGCAGACGAGAAATATGGGTGTTTGACCTTCAAGCCGGGGTAAGTCGTGATAAATATGACGAGAAATATAAATTATTTGATCCCAATAAATCTAAAAAAAATTAACAACTATGTTGTATGGACATTGAAAGAACAAACTTATTTCAGCAGAAATAGTCGGACAAAAATTTTGCACATATTTCGTAAATGGCCGAAAACTGAAAAATAAATTAAGGAATTAATGAGGTGTACTTTAAATATAATTGTATAAATTGTAGCGAATTTGAACACAGACACTTTGCGTGTAGAGCTCCAAAGGCCTTAAAATTCAAATTAATTGTTTATTTGTCAATTATCTATCATTTTGTCGTATATAATTATAATAATTATTATTTAGACGTTGAAATATGATTTTTTTTTCAAATAAGCGGATATTAAGTTTTATTGATATATATGATAAGAGTATATAATAGGATTGACAAATATACAATTTATTTGGATTTTAGGGGCTTTAAACTCCACATCCCATGTGTGTGTGTGTGTGTGTGTGCGTGCGTGCGTGCGTGCGAACGTGTGTGTGTGTGTGTGTGTGTGTGTGTGTGTGTGTGTGTGTGTGAATTTGAAAAGACTTGCCACTTCTCTTTACTTATCTACAAGCTAATATAAACAGTTACTCTGCTTCGAAAATGTATAATGCCTAATTCTACGTATGCATGTATGAAAACTGTTTTTATTAAACTAGCATTTTGTTTTATTTTCTGATCTTTTTTAGCTGCCTTCAGCGCATGAACAACATCAGATGTCACGTGTTATGGCAATGTGTCTTCTGCTTCTTTGAAGGTTTTATTGTTAATGGTGTTATAAATGTGGTACTCGTTGCCCTCGAGAAACGTTACTCACTACCAAGCTCAAAATCAGGCCTTATAGGTTAGTGTCATTTTTTACAGAAAAATCAGGCCTTTTATGTTAGTTTCATTTTTACAGCAAAATCAGGCCTTACAAGTTAGTTTCATTTATACAGCAAAATCAGGCCTTATAAGTTAGTTTCATTTAAACTGCAAAATCAGGCCTTATAAGTTAGTTTCATTTAAACTGCAAAATCAGGCCTTATAAGTTAGTTTCATTTATACAGCAAAATCAGGCTTTATTTGTTAGTTTCATTTATACAGCAAAATCAGGCTTTATTTGTTAGTTTCATTTATACTGCAAAATCAGGCCTTATATGTTAGTTTCATTTCTACAGCAAAATCAGGGCTTATATGTTAGTTTCATTTATACAGCAAAATCAGGCCTTATAAGTTAGTTTCATTTATACAGCAAAATCAGGTTAGTTTCATTTATACAGCAAAATCAGGCCAGTCACATCATTCAGAACATAGAACATTAGAATATTTGACTAATTTTGATTATGCTGTGATTATAGCAAAAGCGGGTTTAAAAAATACAATATCTTTATAAGAACTTAGAAGGTTATATCAAGGATGTATAATTATTAAAAACATAAATTGTAATATTTTTTTGTTGAAATATTGTTGATCTCTGCTTAACATTAAAATTTTGTGAAAGTCTTAACAAAATGTTTTCCAATGTTGATTTGGTTAGTAGAACGTTTTTTTTTAAATATTCCAGCCAGCGCCAATGACTTTGGGTCAATTATATGCAGTGTTCTGGTCGGATATTTCGGGGAACAGCGGCACAAACCAAAACTCATGGGTACAGGGGTTCTCATAATGGCGGCCGGCTGTTTTGTTTTCTCTTTGCCACATTTGATAGGCGAAAATTATCGTTACACTTTGTCTGCAGGTAAATATGTTACACATAATAACTTACTGCTGCTTCATTCTTAAAATTTCATTTTAAGATTTTTATTAATCAAGAAGTACCATGAACTTACTTCACAAGAATTTGCTTAAATTTGAACGTGTTGGAAGCTATAAGCTTATCAAACCATTCCCAGAACCAACCAGTTCCGAGTTAAGTTTTTTTTGCTCATGGAAACAACGGCTTGCCTTTGACAGGGTTTGCACTCACGCGGTCAGCAATCATTAGATAACTAGTCTGACGCGTTGACCACTTGGCCATGCCGCCACAAATTGCACTTCTTGAGTGTAAAATACTAGTATTTGGATTGCAAGGACTACTGTATGTTATTTATAGATCTACTTCATAGCTGTATACTTAAGGAGTTTTTATTTAGTTATTTATTTCATGTACACATATTTCTGCTTCGAACAGGTGCAGACAATGTCACGCAAAACATGTGCGCTGTAAGTGGTAATGAAACAGGTAACTGCGGTAGCACGGAGTCGGATTACGTACCGGAAAGTTATACCGCGTCGTACGCTTTACTAATGCTTGGTAATGTTTTACTGGGTATAGGGGCGTCACCAATGTTCACTATTGGACTTTCATATATTGATGAAAACTGCAAGGCGAAACTTACAGCTTTCTATATCAGTAAGTTTATATACGAACTTCGTATGATAACAATTCCACAAAAAGAGAACATCCTCTTTAAAAAAACGACACGTTATAAATTATACACCGTATTGATATTTTTTCTCACTAAGTTAGAAAAGAATTTCAAATCTCATTATCTTTATTTCAAATCAGGTTATCTTTATACATATCGCTAAATGATTTGAAATTTTTGTATTGCTCAGTATAGAAAATGATTCAGGCTTTTCTTAATAATAAATTTTATAAATGCCAGGGATCGTCCAAAATCTAATTTTATTTATTTATCTTTTTTATTTTAAAATAAAAATGGTATACCGTTAAACTACATGTATATGCAAGCATTAAAATGAGTTATGGTTACTTTTTAAAAATTGTCTAAATATCTTTAATATTCAGGTTGGACATTTTGCGCTGCTGCAGTTGGAGTTGCTATTGGATATGTCGTTGGTGGTCAAACATTAAGCATTTTCGTTGATATTAATAACGTTGATCCTGCAAGGTAAATTGATTATACTTGATATATTGCACCTTGTATTTGTACCTTTATCTTGCCGGAACCGAAAGAGAAAAGAAACTACCACAAGTATAGAACAGAACAGAACTTTTATTTTCTAGACTTACAAATGAGTCGTGTCACGACAAAACTAACATAATGCGTTTGCGACCAGCATGGATCCAGACCAGCCTGCGCATCCGCGCAGTCTGATCAGGATCCATGGCATGCTGTTCGCTATCAGTTTGTCTACTTGTTATAGGGTTTGTAAGCGAACAGGATGGATCCTGATCAGACTGCGCGGATGCGCAGGCTGGTCTGGATCCATGCTGGTCGCAAACCCATTAAGTTGGTTTTGTCATGACGCGGCTCAAATGTACATTGTCTTGCTAACATGCAACGAATGCATATATAATCTCATTAATATATGTATGGTTAGTGTCTATAATGAAGATAAAGTGTACAATTAAAAGGCAAAAACTTCCTAAAAGGATAAACCACAATTGAGAGTTCAAAATTGAATTCCTGAGTTTCAAAGCTTCTTTGATATACCAATGTAACATCTATTAATACATTTCTATTACTTATATACAAAGTAACTCAATAATTTTAAACATAGATGGTCTGTTATAATACCAAATAAATATTACAGCACTGACAATATCTCTGTTCACAAGGAATGTTATTAGTGACATACCTTCCTGTTTGTATTGAGGGAGGATGAACAGATAATCTTAATCGGCAAAAATACATTCTAAATGTACGTGGTAAAATGTTAAGATAATATTTGAAACAAACACACGACTTAAACTGTTACATAAAACAAACAAAATAAACAGACAGGCCACACAAACACGAACATTCAGTAATAATAATTATTATTATTATTTTAATTACATAAAACAGAACTTCGAAATAGAATACTACGTATCGGAAGAATATATGAGTATCAGTATCTTTGGGTAGAAGTCCTCCACGCTTTCGGAAAAACATTACTATTTACCTTGAGACCCCAAGTTTTACAATATGAATATAAAAGACCTAAATTATTTTGAAGTTCTATTGGTGACTTGCCCAGAACAGGTCGGCTTTAAAAATTACGAGATTAGCAGCTCTTTTCTTATTAATATGTTAAAGAGATTTATATGTTAATGGTACATAATGTTAACATTCAAGAAAAAATAAGACTTGAGATTTGTTTTATTTCTGTATTAGATGAGAAATACCTTGTTGTGTATGTTTAATGAATTTATGATTCTAAACGTTATAGTAAGTATAGTCACCAGAATTGCAAACATCTAGAATTTCAATCTATTATTTCAGTGTTCCGTTGACCCCTGCAGATCCCCAGTGGGTCGGTGCATGGTGGATATCTCCTCTTATAGCTCTAATAGGCTTCTTTGTTGTAATCCTACCTCTATACGGATACCCACGAAGACTTCCGAGTAAGTTGTTAAAATTGTTTTAACTCGTTAAGCTACAATAAACCACGTGCACGTGGTCGTGAATTGTCAATAATGATACAAATATCGTTAAATATTCACATGTTTGATATTTAATATCCCTTAAATACCGTAAGCATTGGTAACTTATCATTTTAACGGTTACTAGTATTGTAAAATATAATTATTGTAACAAGAGAATGATATTATGGTAAACCGTACTTTAAAAAATTTTAAAAGATAAATAGTGACTGCATTAGGAAATACGAAATAAGGTCAAGTACTGTTTCGTTCAAATATCAATTAAAGCCATTCATTAATAACCAAGTTATGGCAAAATTTAGCAAAATTCAACAAATTGACTTTGCAGTTCAAGATTAAACTTGAGTTGCTCAACATGGCCATTTCATTTCTAAATCTTTGTTCAAGTATGAAACAAATCCGTCCATAAAAAATAATGCCAAATTTTGCAAAATTTAATGGTTTGATATTAAATGTGAAGGTCATTGAAATGTCAAGGTTAAACTCATTTTGACCTACACGAAAGTATTGTTTTAAGGATTTTTTATGTTTTAGTATGAATACAATTCGACCATTTATTAGTTATAACCAAATATAGTCAATTGCAGCAAAGTAAACAATAAGCGTTGAAAATCAAGGTTATTTATGGGTTGAGGTCAAATTCCTAATTGCGATAAATGCAAGTAGACAACTTACAATTATCCCTTTCAAGTTTCATTAAAGTTGGTTTAGCGGGTTTTAAGAGAAGAAGTGCAAACAGACGACGGTCAGACGGCAAAAACTGACGGACAGCCTCAAACTCGTATAAACAGGGGTATGATAAAAATTGGATAACTGCATTTACATTATGAAATAATTACAGGTTATAAAGAAGTACAGAAACAACGTGCCGTGGAAGCACATGCGGGTGGGGATGAAATCACGGCCCAGGCGAACTTTGGAAAGAGTTGGAGAGACTTTCCTAAATCTGTCTGGTTGCTTGTAAGAATTTACAATTTTACTTGTTGACACGAACAATACTTTAATTAAGCAAATTGACTTAATATGCAGCAAAGCTAGTTACATACGAAGCAAGGAAAAGAGAATCAGGTTCGTGTAGAATAGTCAACGAACTCTACCGTGGAAGATAATTGTTCTTTATATTTTTATTCACAACATCCTATCTTATATATATGCTTAGTTGTGTTACTTTTTAAACGAAAAGCTAATGTCTTAAAAGTGTACAATTATCTTAAAGTGTAAGAAACATAATATAAATCAAATTTGATTATTTCCCTTGTTCTTCCGTTTCTAAGGAAAACTCGTAATGTACAAAGGTCTATAAAATAAATTGTGATTTCCGTTTTTAAAAAATATTAGCCAATTTATTTTTACGAATAAAGTACATTTTATGCAGATTACAAATCCCACGTATGTTTTAATATGTTGCGGGGCAGCAGTCGAGGCGTTGATAATTGGTGGAATGGCAACATTTGGCGCCAAACTTATACAAGAAAAGTTTAATGTCGACATTACATGGGCAGGCACAGTTATGGGTTAGTTTTATAAGTTTTTAACTTACTGTAAAGAAGTAAATATATCGTTTATTTGTTTAACTGGCATAAAACAGACGGCAGCATAATTTAGATATAATTCTTATACCTGATTTTTTGGCAAGTCATAATGTAACCCAATGCTTAACTATGCTTGATAATATGAGACAATGAAATCAATTATATATCAAGTGCCCACCTATGTTGTTATTAACATGTTTTATCATATTAATTAACATATGGTGTCAAGAGAATGATTTTACTTGTTGTTGAAGGAAATCATAGAAATTCATCATACTTTGCGAAAAACTAGAATCTACTATGATGATCAAATTTATGACACGCATCTGCTTAACAAATAGACATCACATTACATTTCGTTCTCTAGCATCAATGCGTCTTTGTTGCTAAACTGCATATGGAGTAATGCACAAATGGAGTAATGCATATATGGAGTAATGCAAATATGGAGTAAATGCATATATGGAGTAATATATGGAGAAATGCTATTTATGAAGAAATGCATAATTATATGGAGTAAAGCACATATGGAATAATGCACATGTTTTAATTTCCAAGTTTGAATGTTCTATTGTAGGTATTATTACAATACCTGGATCCGGTGGTGGTATGTTACTTGGCGGGTATCTTGTGAAAAAGTTTAAGCTCAAATGTCGCGGCATCATCCGGGTGTGTGCTGGTTTTATGTTGGCAGCGTTCTGCTTTGGTCCATTCATGTTAGCACACTGTCCTAGTGACCCACTGGCTGGTCTGGACCACCCTTACACCGTAGAGTAGGTACTGGTATAAATAACATTTGTCAGGTACATTTTGTATTTATACAGATTGTTAGAATAACAACACTCGAATTGTACTGGCTGATAAATAATGTTGCAATGTTCATATTGCTACTATCATTTTGAATGATTTAAATCTGATTTTTTTATTATCTTTTGATAAAAGTAACATGAAGAAAGATTTTTTTCAGCGATTTTCATGGCGTCAGATTTGATGTTCGGCAACATCTGGCAACCTTCTGCTACTTCATTGCGGTTTAAAACTAAAATCTAGTTGTTATTGCGTTTAAATTGTGTATTTCTTAAAACAGGAAGTCAACTTCCGGACTGGTGTCAAGTTGCAATACAGACTGTGGCTGTACAACTGAAGGTTTCGAACCAGTCTGTGTCGAAGATATTGTCTACTTTTCTCCGTGTCATGCCGGATGTTTGTCGTCGGATACACAGAATGGTGTCAAAGTAAGAAATGTATAAATATACAATTTAAAACTGCTTGTATGAGTTTCAAGTACTTATGTATGAAGTGGGGCGTCCGTGGCCGAGTGGTTAAGGTTGTTGACTTCAAACCACTTGCCCCTCACCGCTGTGGGTTCAAATCCCGACAGGGACTTTGGATTCTTTCATGTGAGGAAGCTATCCAGCTAGCTTACGGAACGTCGGTGGTTCTACTCAGGTGCCCGTTCGTGCCTGAAATAATGCACGGAAGGGCACCTGAGGTCTTCCTCCACCAGTAAAGCTGGAACGTCGCGATATGACCTATACTGTGTCGATGTGACGTAAACCCCCCCCCCCCCCCCAAAAAAAAAAAAATGTATGAAGTCTTAATACCATTCATTTTGATAAACGTTTTATTATGTTTGAAAAGTTGTATATACACATTACCGTCACATACGAGCAATGTAGCCCGCAAATTCAACACTGGAGATGTGAAAAAATAACAACCTCCGTTTGGCATTTCCACTACTTCGTGGCAATAGTGTCTATGTAGTGTGTATTTTCATATTTCTTGTATTCATGTAATATGTATCATTATTAGAATAATTTATTGTTTTATTTGCTATTCACGTCCTCAACAAAATGTGAACAATCTCTGCTTCATGAGCTTTATGAACAGGCTTTCCAGTTATAAGGCTGATGGTAGTCTGGCGGGGGTTCTGTAACAATATCTTCCGTGTGCACCACCTACATTTCTTTAGAGATTTTACTCAAACTTTCATAGGATGGTATTTATAATGTACACTGGGTCTTATACCAGGAATTTAAGATCTGGTCATATTTGGGAGAATAATTGCACTTCAATTTATAACAGTTTATAAGTTGGAAGAAAAAACTTTGTTCTGAGTCAATTTCCTATCACGTCCTTCATGTGTGCTATATATAATAAATATCTTTAACGGTATTGTAATAAACGTTAGATGATCACATGAGGGCATATAATTCCCTATTATTTATTTGTATAATAAGTTTAATAACCTAAGGAAAACACAAAATTGCATGTTTAGAGTAACAGATATCTAACCACTTCCCGTTGCAGAGCTATTTTAACTGTTCGTGTGTGTATAGTGCTACAGCCAATATGACCAACGAGTACAGTGACCTAAGTATGATTCCAGGATTGTGCACTGGCAAGTGTGACTGGGTATGGGTTTTCTGTGTTCTATTCCTCGTCGTCATGATTCTAACTTTCGCCACGATGTCACCCGGGGTAACTGCTCTATTTAGGTATACATTTTTTCTTCTAATTCTTATATGTATAAAAAGGTTTAGGGAAATGATATATGTCTAAACGCAGCCGGTAAATGTAGTTTTGTTATATTTCCTTCGTAGATTTATTAGTATTTAAACTTTAATATTGTACAGAGCTAAGAATGGAGGATGAAACGACTTTAAATCACTTTAAAGTATAAAAGCAAAGCTAACATGTTGTTATTAGTTTTCTTGATCTTAAAAATCATTGATGTTTAATGAAGCAACCTGTATTTTATTTTGAAGATCAGAAGGTAGAGTGTACTGTCATTTTAAAACGTGATTTATTTGTTTCAGGTGTGTACCAGATAAGCAGCGATCTGTGGGTATTGGTGTTAATCTACTGTTTGTTAGGCTTGTAGGTATGTATATATATATGAGCCGCGTCACGACAAAACCAACATAATGGGTTTGCGACCAGCAAGGATCCAGACCAGCCTGCGCATCCGCGCAGTGTGATCAGGATCCATGCTGTTCGCTTACAGACCCTTAAACAAGTAGAGAAACTGATAGCGAACAGCATGGATCCTGATCAGACTGCGCGGATGAGCAGGCTGGTCTGGATCCATGCTGGCCGCAAACCCATTATGTTGGTTTTGTCGTGACGTGGCTCATATATACTTTAGTACTTACTGTTCGTGAGACTGGTTGCTGTATAATCAGATGTTATCAATTGTCCTTACGGCAAAATTTGTAGGTTCGATAATTTGAGGTACCATTGCGTCTAAGAAGCGGATCCATGACCGAGTGGTAACGCGATGATATAGTTATCAATGGATCGCAGGTTCAAACCCCACAAAACCACTAACAATATGAATGGTCTTCTGATGTGACTTACAAAAGGAAGACGCGTGTATCGGTGATCTTCACCGGACATGTCAAAGAACCAGGATAGTCTCTGGAATGGGACATCTGCAGATTCCGTGCACTTTTCCGAAAAATAAAAAAATAAAAATTCTTCAGGGTTTTTTTGTCACAAACGAAATACGATAGTTAATAAACCGAAAGAATATCATAACCTCAATTGAAATGAATACATACCCACCTCACTCAGCTCTAAAACATAATAAGGTAGAGTACTAGCTTATCTCTAAGAAAATTAGCAGCATTAAGGCGATACATTTCTAGTGACTTCTACACTAATGAACTATGTATCTTGTTACATGTATTACTTATTTATTTACGCATACATTCAACAGTAATATACCTCTCAAAAAACATACATCTTTAAGACTTTCAATTTAATTATTACAGGAACCACCCCGGGTCCAATATTGCTAGGAGCTATTATAGACAGCACGTGCACGATATGGCAGGACACGTGTGGAACACAAGGCTCGTGTTGGTTGTATGATAAAGGCACGATGGGAGTCCGAATAATGCTCTGGTTTATGATACTAAAGATGTGCGGATTTCTTCTGTTCGTGTTGGCCTCAGTTGTGTATAAACCACCAGCCGAGGAGAGTGTCGACCACACTGTGACAGTAGCTCATGTCAATATCTCAAACACAGCAAACGACAAGACAGAGTTTACAAGATTATAATAAAAACGTTGATAACTTCTATATTGGAGTTCACATTCAACTGTTGGAAGTTTTCATAGTGTTTGATAGTTTTTGTAGAAAATTGTCATAGACAACCTTACTTTATTAATACATTTTAACGACCTTATTGTAATATAGGCCATTCTTCGTGAACTACCATACTTGAGTGATATTCGTAACTACCTCATTTACAGACAATTCGTAACTACCTCATTTATTGACGATTCATAACTATCTCATTTGTTGGTGATTCGTAATTACCTTGTTTAGTGACTAGTCTTAACTACCTCTTTAATTATAAATCAAGTCAAAACTACCTCTTTATGTAACAAGTCTAAACTATCTCATTATGTTACAAGTATTAACTACTTCTTTATGTAACAAGTTTTATCTCATTATGTAACGAGTCCTAACTACTTCATTATGTCACAAGTCTTAACTGCCTCATTTTGTAACAAGTCTTAACTACCTCATTGTGTAACAAGTCTAAACTACCTCATTGTGTAACACGTCTTAACTACCTCATTATGTAACAAGTCTAAACTACCTCATAATGTGACAAGTCTAAACTATCTCATTATCTAACAGGTCTAAACTACCTCATTAAATGACAAGTATAAACTATCTCATTATGTAACAAGTCTAAACTACCTCATTAAATGACAAGTCTAAACTATCTCAATTTGTAACAAGTCTAAACTACCTCATAATGTGACAAGTCTAAACTATCTCATTATCTAACAGGTCTAAACTACCTCATTTTGTAACAAGTCTAAACTACCTCATTGTGTAACAAGTCTAAACCATGTCATTATGTAACACGTCTTAACTACCTCATAATGTAACAAGTCTAAACTATCTCATTACGTAACAAGTCTAAATTATCTCATTATGTAACAAGTTTAAACTACCGCATTATGTATCAAGTCTTAACTACCTTATAATGTAACAAGTCTTAACTATCTCATTATGTAACAAGTATAAACTACCTTTATATGTAACAAGTCTAAACTATCTTATAATTTATTAGGACGTAACTTCCTTATTATGTATCAAGTCATAACTACCTCAGTATGTAACAAGTCGTTACTACCTCATTGTGTATCAAGTCTTAACTATCTCATTACGTAACAAGCCTTAACTACCTCATTATGTTACAAGTCTAGACTACCTCAGTATGTCACAAGTCTTAACTATCTCATTATGTTACAAGTCTAGACTACCTCAGTATGTAACAAGTCTTAACTATCTCATTATGTTACAAGTCTAGACTACCTCAGTATGTAACAAGCCTTAACTACCTCATTATGTTACAAGTCTAGACTACCTCAGTATGTAACAAGTCTTAACTATCTCATTATGTTACAAGTCTAGACTACCTCAGTATGTCACAAGTCTTAACTATCTCATTATGTTACAAGTCTAGACTACCTCATTATGTAACAAGTCTTAACTATCTCATTATGTTACAAGTCTAGACTACCTCAGTATGTAACAAGCCTTAACTACCTCAGTATGTTACAAGTCTAGACTACCTCAGTATGTAACAAGTCTTAACTATCTCATTATGTTACAAGTCTAGACTACCTCAGTATGTAACAAGTCTTAACTATCTCATTATGTTACAAGTCTAGACTACCTCAGTATGTAACAAGCCTTAACTACCTCATTATGTTACAAGTCTAGACTACCTCAGTATTTAACAATTCTTAACTATCTCATTATGTTACAAGTCTTAACTATCTCATTATGTTACAAGTCTTAACTATCTCATTATGTTACAAGTCTTAACTATCTCATTATGTTACAAGTCTAGACTACCTCAGTATGTAACAAGTCTTAACTATCTCATTATGTAACAAGTCTACCTACTCTATTATGTGACAAGTTTTAACTACCTCACTTATTGACAAATTTTAACTACCTTATTTATTGCCAATTTTTTTAAATACTTTTTTATTGGGAATTCGTTATCTACCTTATTGTGCGACAGCTCTTAACTATCTTATTATTTTGACAATTCTAAACTATCGCATTTTTAATTTTTCGTGACATACGCATGCACGTATATAGTTTGTGCTTCATACAAGGAAAAAAAAGCTTGCTGATATGGAAACATTATCATTGCATCCAATATCAATTTGAACTTGAATGATCATTTATCAGGAAGTATTTCATTCAGATATTTGATAAATTAAAAAAAAAAAAAACAATAGAAAAAAAAAATATACGCACCATTGTGATCTTTAATCACGTAAATATCTTATGACGTAAATATCATATCATTGAATACCTGATCACGTGAATATCGTATCACGCAAATATCATATCACGTCAATATCTTACCAGTTCCCCAAAATACATAACAAAACACGAGTGGCTGATACATCATCAACATGGATTAGTTCTAATTCGTTGTTTGTAACATTTATATATGAGAACCATAATTTACAAAATTGCAATATTTTTGCTCAACGACGAACACATTAGCAACGCAAACGCGCAGAAGATATTAGAAAATCTGCATATCTTTTAAGATAATGAAATCAACGCATACACATTCAAGCCAAGCCAAGTCAATGTTTTTATTTTTTTATTTTCGATAAATCATAAAGGATAATAAACGTAATATATTGTTCTAATTAAAAACCGAAATTTCGTTTACTTGTATTTACCAGTATAACAAATAATCAGAATATAACCTAGCAATGTACATTTATACTGATTAATGATGTTTAAAACATTATTTAATATTAAAACATTTATACATCATAAAATGGTATTTAAAATAATAATAAAAATAAAGCAATTGTGTATAATTCGATTTTCAAATGGGGGTTTCAACTGTAATATGATTTAAAAGATATTTACTGTTTTATGTATGTTTTACTTATTAATACATATTAACTGAGGGTATTCATGAATGATTAAATGCAATTTGAATGCATGCATTAAAACGTGGTATAATCATATAACCGTGTCATGACAAAACCAACATAATGCGTTTGCGACCAGCATGGATCGAGACCAGCCTGCGCATCCGCGCAGTCTGATCAGGATCCATGCTGTTCGCTATCAGTTTCTCTACTTGTAATAGACTTGGTAAGCGAACAGCATGGATCCTGATCAGACTGCGCGGATGCGCAGGCTGGTCTGGATCCATGCTGGTCGCAAAGCCATTATGTTGGTTTTGTCGTGGCACGGCTCATATAAAGTTCTATCATTGAAATGAAATCCAAACAAGGAAGTATTTGCTGACATGTATAACAAATGTTTGAATAACAAAATGCATTTAATATACAAAATGTATATCAAATTTTCAATTCGATACGTACGTCTGTTTAAGTCACGTATTCCTTCCTATACAAATTATAAACATTACTGGTCGTGTCCGTTTATTATCGTTATTATTATTATTATTATTATTATTATAATTAGAAGCATATTATATTACAGTAGATAAGCTGATATACTTTATATAGTCGGTTCATAGACAAACAACGCAATAATTCTGGAATACAATATGGATCAAACAAGTGATATATTCTTCCTTATTAGTTTTTTTTTGTTTGTTTTGTTTTTCTTTGATCGGGTTTTACGTCTTATCAACACAGAATATGTCATATGGCGACTGTCTAGCTGGAGGTCGTCCTCAGATGCCTCTTTGTTCGTTATTTCAGGCACAAACGGGCGGTTAAGTAGAACCATCGACGTTCCGTAAGAATTCCAAGACACTTGCGCGGCTCCATCCCTTAGCGAAGAGAGGAAAATGGTTTGAAAATGGTTACTTTTCCGCGTCCTAATAATGTACAGGATCCACTGTGGATCATCAACGTTATATATCTGATGTTAATTAAAATATTAACATCGACTACTACCATAAACAAATGCATATTTTTTTAAAACTATAACAAAATGATTGTTGATCATTATATATAGTGCACATACCACAAAAAAAATGTATGGAAATTGATCACACGAAAGTAAGCTTCTAGTATTAAGTGACTATCCTACCATTTTTGCAGGATAAAGATCGTTCGATTTTATAGGTACACGGTTTGATTGCTAAACATAATTTTAGTAAAATTAACTTTAAATTGGTCTTCTAGCAATTTGATTAACCACGATTTGAATATCCACCCAAACAAATGACGGAAAGCCCGTGCACACCAAGATGCATCCATTGTTACGAGTCTGCACTATTACTTAAATGTGGCAACCGTTTCTTAATTTCCTCAGCAGCGTCTTCCCTATGTATATCTATCATTATCTGTTCTAACTCTTTAAATGTTTTTCCTTCTTCTAACCATTTATCTATAAGTATCCGTGTTGGACTCGACTGAGTTCCTAGCCAACGTATTCTGGCTAGGCTGCATTGCATTTTTTCTGCTAAGTTTCTGTAATCACCCGCGTCCGAACCAGCCTCGTTATGAGGGTCCAATAGAATTATAAGCTCGTTTATCAGCTCCTCGCGCGGATCCTCTTCTGGTGATGAAAGAGGCGAACTAAACTGGAATAAAAAATAGAAATGCGTTTTAAAAAAAGAAGAATTTTTTTGATAAGATGAATTCCAACAATACAGTTTTTCTCTGAATAAAAATGCATACTTCACTTCTTTTATTTTATAAACCTAGCCCTGAATGATATTTTTATATTCAGATGAAAATGAATGCAGTATCCTGTTAGAAAAACAAACCTTTTTTACCATTACATTATACATGTTTATTAATTAGAGTCTATTTAAAATATCTGTGAACAAATATAATTCACTGGATGATACATACCAATGACACTTGCTCGGCAATTTTTAGTTTAGCAGAGTTATTTTCATCATTGTTCTGGTATGCTTTAATTTCACAAACGATGTCAGTCATGGATGACCTGCTAGGTCTCATGATAAAAGTGCAATGAGGATGGAATGCGTGCCAGATCTGTTCAAAAGGTAACACCTGGAAAGTAAATAAACATACAGCAATGTACAAAAAAAACCCCAAAAACAACAGCAACATACAAACCTGTCCGGTTTCGGCTGACAAGGCATATATTAAAAAAAAACATCATTGGCCTGGCACTCTTGCATATGACCCTGTAGTCGGTATATTCCGTAAACGTGATAATTATACTTGTAAATCGGTATGAATGTAAATATCAATTTCGTTAAAATGGTGTTTGTTTAAAATCTTTCTTAGCGTAGTCTGTAAAGGAGCTTTACTTGAAGAATGTATACGTCATCTGGTAGGTTCGAATCCTTTTTCAGGGATTTCTTTTTTCTTTTGTATTCTAATTTTAGAATTGCCATTCTCTTTAAACTATTGCAAACCTTTTGTTGTATATGAGTGTGTATGTGCGTGCGTGATATCTGTGTAGTATTTTCAATTAATAACTACCTTTATATGTGCTAAAGGATATAGGACTGCATAATTACACAAAGAGAACCATTGAAAGATACTGTATTTAAATTAAAATATAAGTGTGTGTGTAGTAAAACGATTTCAAATTAATTCTTGCAAGCTGAGTTGAAAAAAAATCATACCATGGTGTTGGTAAGGAATCGAACCAGAGACATTCAGACCGGTAGTCCGACATCTATACCAATACACCACGCATCACTGACAAGTTAAGTTAGCAAATTTATCGATATATTCGATAGATACTGGTCAGTGTTTATTCAAATGACCAATACGGAAGTTAATGAAGTGCCAGGTCAATTTTGTTGGACAATACCAAGATCCACTTTTATATCAATACTCACAATGCACAGTACATTACAATGCGCTACACTACTGGTAGAGATCTATGCTGTTTTAAAAAATAAAGCACTGTGGAGGATGGACCAATATTTATCAAAATAAGCGAAAACATTGTCACTTGTAAATCCTTTACACTTCATAATATAGACTGTAATTTACCTCGGTCCTATCTCCATCGAGATTCCACCCGTCGGACAATTTGGCCATTTCGACCACAACGTCCTGTTCATTGTCTCGTATAATTAGATCGGTTGTATCGGAAATCCTGGAACGTCCGTCTGTTCTGTTGACAAAGTTCTCAACCTCCTAAATCAATGAAAAAGAATACGTTTTAGCCTGCTGAATAATAACCAAGTGATGTTTTGCCCAGCTTCAGGCCTGACTTTCACATAAACTGAACGGGTGCTTAGCTCGTAAATAGACTGCCCGGAGGAACATTCTGGCTAGACTATACACATATATACATATTTAAATAGCGCACAAAAATGATATAATTATTCCCGTAACCCTGCTGAACCTGTCTTGCTTTAGTCTACAGCAGTTCATCGTGAGTATTATTGAAGAAAGAAAGAATTAAAGAAAGAAAGTAAAAAGAAAGAAAGAAAGAAAGAGAAAGAAAGAAAGAAATAAAGAAAGACAGAAAGAAGGAAGGAAAGAAAGAAAAAAAGAAGAAAGAAACAAACAAACAAAGAAACAAACAAAGAAAGAAGACCAAGAAAAAAATACACGAGAAAATAAGTTAAGACCAGGAAGTGTGAATTTAATAATTTATACCTATCCCTTACCAAAACTTTATCTTATGTAAATAATTCAAATATTTATTACGTGCTAATATTGATCCAAATACATGTATCTATTACGAGCAGATCTATATTGATTCTAGCTTACTTAATACGTACAATGACTTTCTATCTCATGAAAATGTACGTATTTTATTTCACATCTTATAAAATATAACCACTGAACTTTCAGCGTTTGGACCACGTGATGTCCCATTAGAAATCATTATCGGACCCAATCTTATCAATTTAGCCTCGTTTCCATCTTAGATTACAAAACATCTCAACAATGTATAATAACCTCGCAACAAGGTTAGCTTTTAAAAAAGCTAGTAGCGGCTCGCTTCGTAATTTTTTTCCAAGGGTGCGTTTAAATGTAAAAATGACAATTCTGTTAGCTGAAGAGACTTCAGTGAACATAAAAATTAAAGTGACATAAAGTAATGGAATCAAGTTCTCTCAGTTTAACAAAGAGGAAAATGAGTATATATGAAGATGCATGTAAACAGATAAAATGAAGTCCCTATGTCTATGCACATTTACTGTATGGCCTGTTGACCTTGACCAAGTAAATGTTAGATAGGTAGAATTCATAAAGATGTCTCTTTATACGAAGTTAAGTTGTAATATGTTATTTAGTATTGGAATGAGTGACAGATACAAGTTCTAAAGTATACACAAGTTGTCAATCAATTCAGCCAGAAAAGCCGGGGTCCTATGAAAAATATAGGGATCCCGGGAATTGACCAGTTCAAGAATATAGTTTTCAGAAAAGCCGGGATCGTATTAAAATATAAAGAGATCCAAGGAATTGGCCAGTTCAAGAATATAGTTTTCAGAAAAGCTGGGATCGCATTAAAACATAAAGGGATCCCGGGATTTGACCAACTCAAGAATGTAGTCTTTGATTTTTCCAATAAATTAGGCAAATAATTAAAAGTATTGGGATTTCCGCATTTTAAGTTTGTTAATAAATAGCTCTAATTATATTTATATCCTAAGTTTAATTTATTTAACGTTCATTACATACAATAAAAAAATTAACGTTTAATGTCCTTTCATTACGACAATAATCAACACAAATATAGTTTATTAGTTTTTCCTCTATATCTTATACGATCCCGGATCCTGGCCAGTCCGGGCCTCCCGGACCCCGGTCAGTTAATATATACACTAAATACCGGAAAGGATAAAATGACCGGAAAAAGGGAAAAGAAAAAAATGCACAGAACCAGATTTACACTTATGTTAATTAACCAAACGAAAACTTACTACAGACGAACAGGTGAGATCGCTAAATCAAGTCAGTGTAAATATGAATTTTTGAAAAGAATTCATGAAAACAAACATTTTAATCATAATTACATCTTTGCGCAAAAAATAATAATTGCTGCTTTTTAAAAAATGGCGTGAAAAAGGTTTTTTGACGCTATGTAAGACTAAATTTGATTGGCTAAATAATTTTGGATCCTAGCCCTGATAGATAAATTTTGTAGAAAACTGGAAGCCAAGCTTCGATTAAATTTTTGGATGGATTCGGAGTTTTAGGTTGTTTTTTAGTAAAATCCTAACGTAATACCGGCTCGCCGTGGCGAGCTGGCATAAGCCATGTCAATCTTTTGATATGGTATTTTATCATTGGAAACATAACATAATGGTTGAAGTCCTTGGACAAGATGTAAAAAAATCACAGAGTAATAATTCTAAAATTTACAAGTAGACTTCTCAATGTATTAATATTAATTACAGCTTTGTAAGTCCGCATCTTTGCATTTTTTTCTTAATACCGGTATTGTCAAAACTTTCTCCTTAATGTTTGTATAGATCTACAGTCTATAAACATGTATCAATATTAGGTACAAAAATAATATCACTCCACGTGATTTTACTTTATCCCATGGCGTCATTTGTTTTCATGCAATAGATCTATAATTATCGTTAATTACGTGATGGGTTTAAGCTACAAACGTCATATAACGCCAACGTCAATGAGTGACGTCATTTTCAATATGGTGCGACATGTGGTAATTTTTATTAAGTTTCAATTACAGAATGTAATGATAAGAGTTTTACATATACGTTACCATTTCCAAAAATAATGATTAGCTCATCCCATGTTCGGTTACCATTACCTTGATATTATAAGTCTATATGACATGTAAACGGAAGACCTTTACTGTATACCTTGAACTTAATTTTAAGCATTTCCCTCCCATTGATAATCAAAAGTTATAAATAATTTTAGAAAAAGAGAAATAAAAAAAAAGAAAAGAAAACGTACCTCTAGTTCCTCCGCGTATTTATTCAGACAGTAGATTTTCGGTTTGAAGAAAGCTCCTCTCTGCAACTTCCCAGCAAATGCCACTATATGCACGAGTTTAGCAGCCATCTTGCCAGGTTTGGACTCTCCAATGCACGTGTAAAGTGTAAAATGATTCAGTTTTAAACTTATATGATGAGCATTCACGTCCCTTTCTTCATAATCTGCTAAAGTTATTGGTACCCAATCATTTGGTTGGTTTAATGAGCCTTCACGTTTCATGATTTTCGGAATCCAGTCTGACGTGACATTGATAGCTGCATGAGAAAATGTCAAGGTCACAGGAAGTCTAAATTTAAGACCGCTCGGTTGACATAATATTACTGGACTTAACAAGCTTTGTTTTCTCGACATGGTTGGCATTAACTTTTCGTCCCACAATACACCGACAGAAATGAACCTATCTTCTTCTAAAGCATCTGGTGGAATCACTAATGATACACCCGAAATGTTAATGGTCCCACCTTGAACACCAATTGTTTTATGAACAAATACACCTTTATTTTGACTGAATACGTCTTCAAAGTTTGTCGCAGCACCGTGAAACAGAATTGAGGTAGGTATACCTTCCCTCCAGTCTTCAGTAAGAACTTTGCTTACAGCAGATCGTGTATTTGTTTCTCTATCTACTATCTTTACACTTTCTATAGGAACGTCGTCATTTGTGTTTGTTTTGCTCTTGTAGTAATTCTGTGCAGTCATAAGAACCTGTCCTAAGGGAGGTGTACGGCCGTATATATTAGCCTCTTCCTTCTGAATCGCTATCGTCATCCTTGCTCGAACACCACTTCGATTTGATATCGCTGACGCCTGGCTCAAAGGACGTCGTCTTCCATCACCAATGTCAGGATTGACGTCATTAAGTTCGATAGCACTGTCCGTCAAACGTGTGTTGCCTGACGTTATATGTTCACGCCTTCCGTTTTCTATATCTTGTAGACGAGTGATGTCTTTTTCGTGCTGACGAAGTTTTCCCAATATCCAGAATATGATGATAGCACCCAAGATTGAAAAGGCAAGAAATAAGATTCCAAGAACAGCAAGTCCAACCACCTAAAATATAACATCAGGTATTTTATACCAGTTGTATTGTAAGACACGTGAACGAATGATAAAAACAGTCATAATTATGTTGACAACAACAATGTTAACAACCAGATCAATCTTAATTACAGAAAATTGCAATTCGTACACATTGCACGAAATTGATATAACATATACATGTATAGGAATGATAATAATATACAATTGGCTCAGAAGAGAATATTTTCACCAAACATGTAAAACTGAGGTAACTCGAAATGACATAATTCATACTCACCAATGATGTTTCACTCGCCATTCTTTGTGTTCACTGAAAAAAGGGTACAAAAATGAGCAAAATTATTGAGCAAGTATTGTAATGTATATGTCAACTTTTGCATATTGAAACATTTCATGATATCCCAAGCATTACGCAGTTGTTACGAAGTGAAATATCAACCCAGCACAAATTAAAAAAAATTGTCTTCTCTTTTGATTTTGCTTTCTTAACCTCATTGCGGTTAAGCAGAAAATAAATAGACGTGTCTCCCTTGAATAAATTTTTCATTTTGATAAAGAACTTGTAATATTTAACCTCAAAACAAATCCTTTCATGATGAAAACGTATCAAAAAATCGCCTGATTCTCGCCTGCGTCTTAGCAAACAAAGAATTCTAAAATAAGCAGAACATTTGCTGACGAATCTAAAACATATGTTTAAGAAATCACCGAGGCAGTAATAAAGAAATCATCTTGATGTAAAACTCTACATCTTGTGTACAAATCAACGACACCATGGTCGGGTCATCCTAACCGACCCTGACCGAGTCAATGCACTCGCGGCATTATGTTAGTAACTCGCCTACAAACAATATCTAAACCACTCACCTGTCTAGTTATAAACTAAATAAAGCATACTACAAAATATCTATGTTATCAAAATACAAATAAAGTTTTAACACAATATCTTTTGTTAACAGTTTTACATTGATCTGTAATATTACATGTCCCTTATATAAATAGCATATTAAATGCATAGTCATTTGAATACTACAAATAGTCAACTGTTAAACTAAGTTATTTTTATGCCAAGCTGAAAAAGGGTGCTTAAAACGACATATTTTTGTGCTGCTAGCAAAATAAAAAATGTTTTGTCACGATTTATTTAGAATGGCTTATGAAAAGTATATATGAGTAAGATATCTTACAAAAGTTAATAATATTAATTTGGAAAAAAAACTTACCTTATTTGTAGGTTTAAAACTCATTTAAACTTATTCCTCGACCTCTGTACAGTATACGTATGCCTTTACTAGCATTAAAATTACAACATAAAAGCCGTTTAATCAAAAATGAATTGACGACCCGATTTCGATACGGAACAATTCATGAATGTGTAATACCCTCATCTAAACTTCCTGGTTTAAAATCGTTTTTATTAAATAGGTATAGAAGTTTGATTTACGTATAACTGATACTTATCCAACCTTCTTCCTGAATGAATGCGTGGGATTTTGAAATATAGTTGATTTTAAACAAATCCCTTTTCAACGCTGTATTGCACTCGCACGTTAATTAATTCATGGTATTGCGTATTATATTTCTATATACGCCTTGTACCCTTTAAGGTAACAAGACGTAATACGTTAATGAATAATTGTTAGTCATGATACAAAAGTCAAATTTCTTTATAACAGGGAGTAAATCTATGAATGTCGAAATAATTTATAAATAAGAAAACTTACAATCACGTTATTTTCATATTTTAAACGAACCACGTCCCTTATCGACGTATGTTCGAATCCAACTAGAAGCTCGCCGAGCTCTTTGCCTGCTTATAATAATGCTTAAAAGCTAAAATACAGATTACAAGCCTTATCTATACGTTCAAGGTACAAATGGAAATTAAAATCTCAACTTTCTCAATAATGAAAAAAAACAACTAACGGCTATTTTCTTTTCCGAATCGAGCACTGTTTGTCTTGGAAATCATGCCGAAAATGACGTCCTGGTAACGTGGTTTTGCTACGCTGTTTAAGTTATGATAGTTTTACTCATTGTTCCCCATCTATATATTATAACCATTCTTCTGAAGTCTACTCAGAAATTTTTAGACGATGACTAAAGAAGTGTTTTAATGAACAGAACAGAAAAAACAGTTACACGATGAGATCCGCACGAGGTCTAAGAGACCCGACGTTCGCAGCTGGACGGCTTTTTCCTCCATAACTTTAGGTATTATCAGCAGATGTACCGGATACACCCCTACTAAACGGTGGCACTTTTACATTTTGGTGATCTGGATGAATGAGAGACTTCGACACTTCCATTGTAGAGCCATTGACCAAAACAGAACTGAAAAAAGGTAACCACAATATCAAAAGATATCCGTTTTAAAAGAATATGCTTGTTTGTTTTCTTGTTTGCTCTTTCTTTTCAAAAATCGAAGAATGCTATGCCACGTTGTATATTTTTTCATTATTTCGAATATAATTTCGGAAATACGAAATACACAAATATGACGCTGCTGGAGCTTTTATCAAATGTAAACCTGTTTGTTTTCTTTTACATGCAGACATATTTGTTTTTGTGATTTTTTTATTTTAATTTGAACCACTTTATCGAGTCTGGAACAAGATCATAACCACCCTTTTGGCTGAACTCACATAATAGTTCAAAAGATTTGGTTAAAAATAGAATACTTCCATTTATTAAAATGTGATTGAGCCATTGGCAAGGTAATGCCGATGGCGCCATAACCTTGTCTATGGCTAGATCAAATTTGAATAAATGTTAGTATTTTGTTTTTGACAAAGCTCTTTGATCTATTTTTTGTTGAACCAAAAGGGAGGTTGGAAATATGTTACATGCACGATTAAGTTAATAAACAATAACTTTGTGGAAGATGTGTCTTTCTTGTGAACGATAACACATAATTTGATATTTGGGATAGCCGACGGTCTGATTCCATGTTCATAGAACATATACATATACGCAACGGAAGTGCGTTGACTGGTGTGCTATTTTCAATTAAAAACACTAGTTCCCTATTCGATGAATAGAGACTATTGGCTAATACGGGTACCACAATTATTGACTATTTCGCCGTGGTACCCGCATCGACAATATGATTTAAATGGTGACTCGGGAGCCAGTTTTTTTTTAAATTGTAAACCAGTCAATGCACTTCCGTTGCGTTAAAACATGGCGGCTGCGAAACCTTGTAGTATTTTATATACAAACTTTAATATTTTTTAAAGAAATTTTAGAAGGTTGTTGAACCGAGTGCCTATGATTTATACCATATCACACGGCGTGTAATAAGGGACTACACAATCGTCAATTTTTTTAATTTTATCATCTTTCTACTAACCAAAGAGACAGAAACTTTGTTGTGTGTATGCGAGAAAAGCTAAAACATTTTATTGTAATATTTGTAGTTAAATACTTTACATTTCATATAAAATGGCAAAAGTTAGGTCATTAATTTGAAGGAACCATAAAGAATACACATAATATTGTTATATCTCCTCCCAATTAATGAGGAGGTGCCAGATGAGTGGCGTGCCTTAAAATGTGTCATTCAAGCGCATTTTATGAATGTTTATGAATATAACATCATTTCGGCGCATTTAAGAAAAGAATGAAACATGACATCATTTCGCCGTTGTTAGCTTCACTTACCCTGTAAAATTTGCAAATAGTTATCAATTCATTCGCTATTGTAATAAAATAGTTGACATTATTTATTTCATGAAAAATTAATTTATTGACGTAAACGATTTAAAATACGGTAGATTCTAGAATATGGTACCTAGAATATGCAAGGAAAAATATCTGATATGCATTTGCGATTCAGATCGTTACGGGCATTGTCCCTTGGGTACTCGCCCGTGGGCGGTAACTTGTCAATTATTTACATTAACATTAAATTGAAATTAAATTAACATCCTACATGCAGTGAAACAAGACTTCGGAAAAATGATAAGGTAGTGGTTGGACAACTCGGCTAAGAAATATAGCGGATAATAAGAATTTCAACCAAGTTTATTTAGAAATTGTAACAAACTCCAAGTGGAATGTAATTCAGATTTAAGTTCAACTAAATTATCCCAAGATCACTATTAAAGATTTACAAGTTACACACTAAATACAATATATACAAGTATAGCAAAAAAAATTTTCATTTCTAAGTGCTGTCTCTCTAAGTCAAAATGTAAATGCATGTTTAGTATCATAACTAATTTACGGAAATTCACAATGACAAACAAATCTGTTATCGTTACATTTATTGATTTTAGATGCAACAGTATCTGTCCCCCAAGTGCGCGCGCGTCATGGCGATGTTCAGGAGTGGAATCGATATCGGGTTTTACCATGGTGATTTTATCGCCTTTTCTGCCAGTGACGTACTCTGTCGCAGACATCTTGGATAAATTAGGAACTGGCAGGGAAATAAACAGACATCTCTTTCGCAAAGCAAAAAAAATTGGTAAGTCTTTTTTTTATTGAATTTAATATTAAAATGATAGTATGTATTAAGGTTACAGTCTTCGAAGACAGAAAAATCCGATATATTTTGTGCTATTAAATTCGTATTACTTTGAATAATAGAACTGAAGGAAGCAGGTGGAAATCAGCAGTATGGTCTCAAATAAACAGCTGAGTTTTGTTTGTTTTGTCAAAACTTATATCACACTGAACAATTTTAAGCATTCTTATGCACGTGAATAACGTGCAGTATATGAAAAGAAGAAAATGATATTCCACATATGCAAATTACTTTGACTATTAAGCATGGTAATTTTAGATTAATCTTACTTGAGCAAATATATACGTGGTAAAATGAATTTGTTTCATATTTATTACAAATTACATTAAATGTCGTTTATCATGGTGGTTTCGTTTAATACCATGTCCTAACCCCTTTTCTTTTACTGAAACTATAATGTTGTTAACATTAATTAATGCAAATGAAATGTTGTTGTTCTTGTACTGGAACTATGAATGAAAAATGTAAGGAACAACAACAAAACAATAACAACAGACTATAATTTAACAAGGTAAAAAAATGTATATTCATTTGTGTATTTCACTTTCCTTGACAGTGAACTTGACGTCGTGATTATATTTTCTTTGAGTTTATTAACACTAAAATATCACATAACTTTGTAGGAAGCAGCTTAACTTAAATTCAGTGTCGCATCATTATTAATTTTCTAAATTTCTCTTAATATTTATTATTTATCAGTCTAATATACAGGACTGAATAAACCGTTTAAAAGTAGTGGGTATGTGACTAGAATATGTAATATTAATATCTTAACACTTAAACATAGATGTAAATTAAATATTCACGCATTTATCTACCCGACTCAAGTGATACATTCAACATATTTATTGAAACTAGACTGTTTTTTTTTTTTCAAAATTTTTATTATCAAATTCGCTTCCTGTTTTATCACTTTATTAAAATCACATCCCTTTCCTGAAGATGAAAACAAAACACTCCGCCTGCCACCCTCACCCTGCGCCCCCATAAAACAACAACAACAACAACAACAACAAAACAACAACAACAACAACAACAGAAAAACACGAAAAAAAACTAACAGGAAAAAAGAAAAAGAACAAAAAAATACAACAATAAAATAAACCACCAACAAGCAAACAAAAACAAAAACAAGAACAAAAAGAAAAGACGACAGTATACAAAATAGGGATATACAATTTGTCATAATTTATACAACATAATCACATATGAGCCGCGTCTCGACAAAACCAACATAATGGGTTTGCGACCAGCATGGATCCATACCAGCCTGCGCATCCGCGCAGTCTGATCAGGATCCATGCTGTTCGCTTACAAACCCTATAATTACGGAATGCCGTTAGGGCCATCGCCTATGAATGTGTTGATCTAAAACGCGATAGTCGATAGTACGATGGTGAAAACGCGAAATCACGAAACTACGATGGTGAAAACGCGAAAGCACGATGATGAAAACGCGATAGTACGATGATGAAAACGCGACAGTACGATACTACGATGATGAAAACGCGATAAACTATCGTGTTTTCACCATCGTACTGTCGCGATTTCACCATCGTAGTTTCGTGATTTCGCGTTTTCACCATCGTACTATCGACTATCGCGTTTCAGATCAAACCATTCATACGCGATGGCCCAAACGGCATTCCGGAATGCCGTTAGGGCCATTGCCTATGAAAATGTTTATCTGAAACGCGAAAGTCGATAGTACGATGGTGAAAACACGAAATCACGAAACTACGATGGTGAAAACGCGATAGTACGATGATGAAAATGCGATAGTACGATGATGAAAACACGACAGTACGATGGTGAAAACGCGATAGTACGATGATGAAAGTACGATGATGAAAACGCGATAGTACGATGGTGAAAACGCGATGGTACGATGATGAAAACACGACAGTACGATGATGAAAACACGAAATCACGAAACTACGATGGTGAAAACGCGACAGTACGATGGTGAAAACACGATAGTTTATCGCGTTTTCATCATCGTAGTATCGTACTGTCGCGTTTTCATCATCGTACTTTCGCGTTTTCATCATCGTGCTTTCGCGTTTTCACCATCGTAGTTTCGTGATTTCGCGTTTTCACCATCGTACTATCGACTATCGCGTTTCAGATCAACACATTCATAGGCAATGGCCCTAACGGCATTCCGTATATAATAAGTAGAGAAACTGATAGCGAACAGTATGGATCCTGGTCAGACTGCGCGGATGCGCAGGCTAGTCTGGATCCATGCTGGTCGCAAACCCATTATGTTGGTTTTGTCGTGACGCGGCTCATATGTATATTTATTGTCTGACTTGCTTATACATATTAAATTCTTAACAGATTATTATAATAATGTATATTATACAGTAAAGATAGTTTTGCGATACAAATTAAGTCAGGTATAATAGCTTAATGATTTCAAATACATTCAGGGTCGCACGTGAACTTTATCAAAATCTTCAGTTTTGTCGATTTATTTTCTGTAAGGGTGGTGAAAGTTATTCTGTTATAACAAGATTATTTGATTGGCCACATCATATTTAAAAGGAATACTGGATAAAGTACACTTTATCCTGATTTTTCTTTAATCTTTAATACAAAGGAGGAATTAGAACACAGGATAAGATTATGCGTCTTTAAAAAATCTCATATAAAATCATCATGGAAAATCTTCTTACAAGGCCGCCATCGATTTTTTCTGTAATTCAGAAATTTGTCGCTTCTGTAAGAATCGATCACGCAATCTCAATGTTCACACTAAAAGTTTCCCCAACGTAGTCGTGATGCTTTTATGAAACAGAGAAGATAAACACCGCTCACTATTTACAAAATAGCGTGTTGTATTTCTCTTGCTCTGTTTAGATACCAGGGACCGGCCATATATTACACGTATTCCAAGATATTAATACAAGTACTTAAAACATATTTATAGGATGGTTATTGTCGAGATTATTCACCAAATTTTACAATTTACAAGGATTACTTGCAGGAGTGCTGCCACTATATTAACTAACTAAATATAAACTATTTTCACATCTTGAATTTCAGACATAATGAACAGTTTTCACGTCCTCGGATTCGCGACATTGATCTATGCAGTCCAAGCTTCTGGCTATGCAGATCTTCTTGCAGATCTATACATGTACAATCTAGACAACCCTTACAATGACAAAATGGCGACCGACTGGGATGTTGTATATCCGGACACTCTCTCTGACCCAAAGGAACCACGTGACTACGGAGAGACTGCGCTCAGAGATCAAGAATATATGAAACAGCTCCCAATTTCCGGTTATCAATTTATTTCAGGCAAGTTTATTGCACTTTCTATCGTCTTTTTGCGTTTAAACACTTACTTCCTAATTAATTGATCATGATCAGTCATATTTAAAAAGTAGGAAGTATTGAGCCCCTTTTGTTATTTTAGTCGGTAAATATAAATAAACTAGGTAAACAAACAACAGAATTAAATATGATAATTAATTTTTTATGTCCGTTTTTTAGGATATTATATAATGTAATATAACATTATAATTATTTGTATTAAAATTGATGCCGGTTTTCTTGTTTTGTTTATTTCTTTTTTCTTCACAATAATATTTAAAAAAATATGTTAGTCTGATACTGAACATAGAAAATAAAATGTTTTACCGCACATTGACTAACCTATCGCAAACACTGCCGTCCAATACTCATTCGCTCAGTGTTCCAGTGTCCATAGATTTATAATAAATCAGGTATCACGATGTTCCTAAATGTTCTTTGTGGATTACAAACCAACCAAGGAAACAAAACAAAATAACAAACAAACAAAAAATCATCAAAACGTCCATCCTTAAATTTTGACCGGAACCTGACCGCTTATTTAAATAGGCATGTACAAATAACAAATTTTGTTTACTTCCACACGGACTTATATAACTATTTTATATGTGCTGTTACATACACTTAGTTTTATTTATATTATCATTTATAAAATGTGTATATGTATGTTTCTACAGGCGGTACTGGAAGACAGGAAGATCCGTCTGAAGTGAAGACAGACAAAGTACTACCAGCGTATTGTACCCCTCCAAACCCCTGCCCATTTGGCTACACAGGTAACGTACAATGTACTCGTATTTGGGTCAAATGTGACTCAAGTTAGAGCTTCTGTCTGTTCGTTATAACGTGTAATTAAATGAAAGGAATAAATGACAACCGTAGAGCTTGGACTTCCAGTAGTTATAGCTCTTTGTCTTAATATTGTCCTATCTATAATTGCAAATATATGTAATATAGTACATTTTAAATATTGTAAAACCTTATAGTTTCATGAAACTTCAGGTCATCTTTGCTGTGGTAATAGGGGACTTTATAACTCGTGACAGCAAGACTTTAGTTAACATTTTATGCACCATATTCTATCAAGATATCTGAATACTACTGAAATAAACAGAGTTATAAAACTCTTTTGGAAAAAAATGCCAATATTCGAGAATCATTTTTGCAGGAGAAGATAACTGCGTAAAAGACTTTGAAAACACACCTGAAAAGAATCGCAAAATTCTTGAAGAACAAGACTGCCCTTGTGATGCTGAACACATGCTAAGCTGTCCACCTGGCAAGAAAACTATCGACCCGAAATCCGGATTTGTAAGTGACGGTTTGGGAACGGGAGATAACACCGATCTTGACGCTCTTGACTCGCTTGGATCAATGGAAAATATCGACCTGGTATGTTCAGTTCAGTTCAATTCATTTCAAACGCAGTTGGATTTTCTTTATCGTTTTTGCTTAGTAATGCTAATTAAAAACGAAAATATGTAATTTGATCGAACAGCAAAGCAAAAGGCTACTAAATGAAATTAATTGATTTCATATATATTTTATAAATATACTGTTGAAGTTGAAATTTTATTTTGTTTTAAACCGTCATCAAGTCGTAATTGAATGACCTTGAAATTCACAAATTCCATGCATTAAGCTTAAATTTACTCTTGACACTGACCTTTGACCTTGCTGTATATTTCACAGTCTGAAAACCCATACTTCAGTATGGACACAAAGCGACAAAAACTTGTTGCCAAGAAATCTCCCCATTTCATAAAGAAAAGGGTGAGTGTCTCATATTTGTGTGCACTGTTTATATTAATATTATTTTCACCTTTTTTCTGTTCATACAGCACGGAATATTATGATTATTGTATGCTTATGTGCCACCTATCTAGTTTTATTTTTTAGAATTAGTTAATTGCTTTGGTTAACTTTCATTGTTTTACTATAAATAAATTTGTAATTTGATACAATGTAATGGCAATGAACAGTTCTCTGTTTTATTAACATACGACTCTATGTTAATTAAATCGACAATGACAGTTTATCTTTCGACTTCACCGTGAGGCTGAATTATAGATTTGCGTCAATCTTAAAGGGACTCCACTGTTTTTATCACTTAAAGGGACTGGACATATTACTTTGAGACCCGTGTACAATTTCATGTAGGTCTCGACTATAAACTTCCTAAATGAGTATTTTTTGCACAAAATGACCAGAAAAGAATTGAAAAGGATTGGAACGCTTTTCACTCAAACCAGGCTAGAAATCTTTATTATCTGTAGCAAAATTTTCTCTTTTTTGTTGTTGTTATTTTTTTTATTTCAGTGAAGGTCATCATTTTCCTGTTTATTATTCTGATTAACAATTCAAATATATTTTGTCTTGCTATTAATGACGAATGTATCTCACTGTCACATGTTTTCATTTTTTTAATCTAAAATATTACTCTTTAGTTAGACTATAATACAAAGTTTCAGTATTTCATGATGATATAGGCTTTTTATACTTCTTTATTAATAGGAATGATTAATAGTAAATACGAAAAGAAGTATAAGAATAAGTTTTCCGTCTTTTTTCTCATTTCTGTAAAGAAGATTCTATTGTTATTGTTTGACGTGTGTCTTCTTTTCATTTGCCTCTTAGCGTTATCAATGTCACCTATGTATAGACGTGGTCACGTTACAGAATTCTTTATACTTGACGTAAATCCTGTACACAATGACTTTTTGTTTCATTTTGATCACACTTATTGTTAATAGGCAGTCATTGATTTGAAGGAAACGTTTAATTGGCATATATGAAGTTTTTCTTTTTCATGTTAAAAGTATAAAAAAATTTAATACTTTAGATAGATACAGTACGCAAGCGTAAAATTCCAATTTTACAAACTCCCTGATAATTCTTTTATACTATAACCATAAAAGTGTTTTAATAATTACTGAAAGGAAATTCATTCGACTGCTAATAGCAAAGCTTTGGAGAAAGTTTAGGAAACTAGATACTTTTCAAACAAACAGATATGCATACATGAACTCGCTTATTGACAACTGATCACAAAAAAGTTGAAACGAACAAACGCCAGAACTCTTATATTCTTTAACTGTTGAACATTTTTTGTGAATGTTGATTCGAAGTTTTGTGCATCTTTACGCATGTTATACCAATTAAGATTCAGCTGTAATATATTATCCTGATACTATATTTGAATATAGTTTTATCAAAAAAATAGTTATGTATGTAACTTTTTTTCAAAGAAGCCTTGACATTCTGGTCTTACATTCTCAAATTGTTACTAACTTAATAAAGGTAAAACCATTCAGTAGTTCCTTGGCTAAAACCACCACGAATAATTCTTTGGCTGGAACTCAGAAAAGTATCTTTGCTTAATCCCTAAGAAGAGCCTTGGCATAATTCTCGTAAAGGTCTTTGACTACATTCTCAAGTAATGCACATGCTACCCTAACGTAGTTCCTTGGGTAACACCTTATAAAATTCCATACCTTGGCTATAACCATTACTAGAACCTTGGTTAAACTCTCAAAGCAATACCACGATTAAAACATCAAGGTCTTCCTAGGCTTTACCCTTAAGTACGAGTATGTCCATGGTTGAATCCTCAAGGTGTGCCATGTCCACCCTGGCTTTACCCTATAGAAATTCCTTGGCCTAACCCTCGAGCAGTTCTTTTGCCATTACCAGTTCAATTGCTTTTAATTCAAGTGTCCCTTGCTTGTTGCTTCTTTTGTCTTTAGTTTCGTCTTTTAATCATATGTTTGTACATCTGTTTTATGGATTGATGTTGGCTTTCATTTATGTGTACATTTTCTGCATTAAATGGTTTTGAATGTAGTGTTCTATTCTAAGTTTTGTTCCTTAAGGACCTTTACAATTACGTCATTGTTTACATTTATGTTAAACTATTTGGTTAAAAGGAGATAAAAACTTATGTCATTTAATTAAATTCATAGAACGTGTATACATATTAAAACTTTTAAGTGATTTTCACAAATCAAATTAAATAGATAAGTTTTAATAACAAATGAATATAATTTGCAAGAACTTGTTTCGCAATCAAGCTAAATTAAATATGTTTAAACTAAAATATTCATAAAATTTTCTCTGCGGGCGCTATATATAGCTTTATAAACTACTAGTATATATTAAAAACAACATTTAATACTCATGAAATTTTGATATATTCCTCAACTTTCTATGATTTTAAAGTACAATGTAGAACAGAGCTGATTAATTATTCACTAAAAATGAACACCACCATATTTCCGTAATTTACATAGCTCTTTAATTCTTATGTAAGGTACGGAATGTTACGGAGTTTGACGAATTTACACGATCATTTAGTGACCATTAAATTTTAATAGGCCAAAAATATGTTTATGTTAATTCGTCAATAATGGCAATATTGATAAAAATTGGTTTTGCAGTTGTACAAATTAGTCAATATATTTGTTTCATTATTTTCAGGATAGCCCGGAACGCATTGGAGACATTTTCCCTTTCAATTTTGAGGAAACAATTGAAAATCCATATTTGTACGGACAGAAGAAAAGTGTTGCCGCCAAAAAGCAAGCTCCTGATCACATGATCAAATAAAACTCCTGTGAAAAAAGTGAATGTTTTGTTTCCGTATATTTTTGTGATAAATCTTATTTTTAGAAGTAGGGATACAATCAACTTTTTTTTGCTGATATAATGTTATAAAGTGTTTTAAGGTGCGTTGTTTTTTACTTGTTTCTGATTATTACATAGATTTTAAAAAATGTTACGGAGCTCTTACTATATCTTATTATGCATTTAATTTTCTGTCTGTTAAGAAAGGAGAAACAAATCAAGTGATGATTTCTTATATTTTTATGAGCATTTCCTTTGTTCATTCGATTGAGTGGGCTTGTATTCGTTTAACTTCTTACCTGTGCATTTTAGTTCCGATGATTTCAAGGATCAAATTATAATTTTGAGCACTGGACAGTATATAATATAGAGTTATTCAGTACAGTGCTGGTTTCAGAGGTTAAATAAATGTATGATTTTTCTAATTTTCCAAAAGAAGTCAAAATCGATATCTAAATTAAAAAAAATCATCCCAGTTAATAACACAATTAAAATGACAACAACTTATCTACAATCAATGATACAAGATTACTGAGTGACCAATATATCAGACTGAGAGATTTTTCCCATTAATAATTTTATTGATATTGGTCACCCTAATAAAAATTTAATACCCACCATTCAGTTTTGATAGTGTATTGACATTTACATTAAAATTTTAATGACACATGCTTTCTTCTGGATAGAGTAATAACATTTTTACTCGGTTGTAACTTTAAACGCTAATTTGAACTTATTTAACCCGACCATTTGCCGGGTATTTACTATGTTACAATGACATGTTTGCACTAATACCACGCGAATTGCGTCTTCAATTACCTCCCTTGCCAAGAAAAAAAACAACAACAAAAAACAACAACAACAACAAAAACAACAACAACATCTTCGTACTATTTTTTTTCCAGAATAAACGTAAGAAAACATTGTTTTCATACCATTTTCTGCAATAAAGAGCAAACAATCATACAGTCATTATCTTTTTAGATTTTTATTATTGGTTGTGTTATTAATGATGAAAATATATTTATGTGGTCTTGTTAAAACAAAAACAAAAATAAACTGAAAAAGAAAAAAAGAGTTGTTTCACTTGTCTTAAACCTTTGATTGATTATTGTTTTATTTTACACACAGTCGAACAATGCCTTTATTTCTTGGCAAATGGTTTTGTAGCCGATCAGTTCATTTCTTTTGTTTAATCAACTTTTTCACTATATACGGATCATATCATAAATGCTACCATGAATTCCTTCCTTTTATTGTTCTTTACCAAAAGAAATGATCAACAAGGGATTATGTGTGTGTTTTAATTTTTTCTCAGGTAAGATTAAAGGTGTTTTGAGTCACTGTTTGTGCATTTTGCCTCATCAGCATGCTAGGTGTTTGACACACCGGAACCAACAAGAATTTCCGAAAGAAAACTGTATCAAATAACATCATAAGGTATATTGCGTCAAACAAGTTTGAATTTGAACCAAAGTAAATTTGGAAAACTCACCATTTGATTTTAGTTTATAATTGCACAACCGGAAACCCACACATTATTTAATCGAAAGACATTTTGGTAACCCATATCAGGTTGGTCCACCGCCCCTCTTCCCCGTGAAATAAATCAATGAAGAATGGATATATACGACTCACATTTTTTAAATGAAAATAAGGGAAACTGTTTGCGCGAAAGTATTTTTTAAGTATATAATGTAGAGTGGTGGTCTAATACCCAGGGTTTCTGTCTCTCAGCCAAATGCACTAAATGAGCCGTGCCATGACAAAACCAACAAAATGGGTTTGCGATCAGCATGGATCCAGACCAGCCTGCGCATCCGCGCAGTCTGACAGGATCCATGCTGTCCGCTTACAAACCCTATTACAAGGAGAGAAACTGATTGCGAACAGCATGGATCCTGATCAGACTGCGCGGAGGCGCAGGCTGGTCTGGATCCATGCTGGTCTCAAACCCATTATGTTGGTTTTGACATGGCACGGCTCAAATAATGGATCAGAGTCCTCCCAGATCTCTTTGCTGATCCAGGAACAGGCTTTATATTGTTTAATATAATTTAACACCTTGAAAATATCTATCTTAAGTCAAGCCACTATACCATTTGTCATTCATGTAAATCGTTATCTCGCCTTGTAAAAACAATGATGTTTTACTTACATCCGGCAAGTTTTCTAGGTATTGTTTTTATATTAAATGAACCCAACAAACAACAATGTCACGCTACTTGAGGCGTACTCACGCGTTCAGTCATCTCGTGTATAACCGTCGAATTGAGAGTAAATGTACTTGTGAATACTGCTTACAATTTAAACATCTTATTTTACAAATTAAAGCATTCGTTTACATAATTATTTAAAAAAAGTTAATATTGCAAATTGTGGATATTTTTACGGCTTACTTTTTCTACTTGTCTTTATTCTTGTTAATCGGACTCTGGCGTCACGAAGAATGTTTAATTTTCTATTGTTCTGATATTTTACGATGGATACACTTTCATAACAACAATCCTTCAAGGTAAGATGTCATTCCGTAATTAATTTATCTTTACTTAAAGGGACTCCACTTAGGTTTTCTGGCATGACGGGAAACGAAATAATTTTTTGAGATTGTTGTTCCATTTAATGTAGGTCTAGAACAATTAATAATGTGCAGAATTACAGATCATTCGCTCTCTCCGTATTTTTCCAGAATCATTAATCTAAATGTGGAATTGACCGAAAATTAAAAAAAACGTTGCAACGCTTTTCTCACAAATCGGGCTAGAAATAGCACAAACTTACGACTTTCAACTTGTTTTTGAGTACATCTTATATTTCCTCATTATCTTTTGCACATCTTTCTGTTTAAAGTGTTCATGTCGATATTTGTAAGAAATTCTTTTATTTTTTACTTTAGACCTCGCTGAAGTTCCTTTAATATACATACTCGTGTCTATGTATTTATGTATACAATGTACGGTAATGATATGCATGTAAAATACTACTCCACATTTTAATGACTATTGTTAAAGGCGCAAATTTTCTTACGAAATCTCATAAAAATGCCCTTGTTAAAATTCATATCCGTTTGAAATGTACTTACTAGTGTTACTCAGTGACAGTTGATTTCGAAATTGTAATTCGTGGGCAGAGATTAAGAAGGGCTAGAGGAGGATGCGGGTGTTACGTAATTTCCCAATCCCTGTAATAAATTTAGATTCATTTAGAACAATAGTTAATCAATGAAAAGATATTCTATTAAAGTGAAAACTAGATCATTCTTTCTTTTCTTAATATGAGTGTGTGTTAAGGTTTGTTTACCCTCGCAACCGGAATAATTACTGTATGCTTTTATAACATGGATTTTTAACTTTTTTTGGTGTATTTTTGAGAAAGTTAAGGCCGTGGCAAGAACCTTGTGTTGTAGTATTATATTTGAGAAATTGTTTGACGTTTGCTCACACTTCATCAGATAATTAAATGTAACTCTTGAAACACAACATCTGAAAACAGAACAGGTAACCTTCTCTTCTAACTTAATTTTGAATTTTTGAAATTTTTACAAATTAGGCTTCTCAATTTTTAAAGTTTTTATTATTTTTGAATTTTGAAAAAAAAAGTTGCTTCTCACTGCCAAAACACAATACATTTTCAATGAATTATATGCCACTTTTTTTTGGAAGAACATACTGCTCATATATCTAAGTACGAAACACGAGGCTATCTGATTTGTTCGAGGCGACGTAACCCCGGAGTATAAATCTTCATAATGTACTTTCTCAATTGTATCATAGGCAAAAATGAAAAACACGTTCACTGTTGTCACAATATGAGCCCCAGGAAAAAGTAATCAATGCAATTATATTTCTGTCACTACCCCTTTTTCTGTCGTCACAATAAGTAAACCCCAGACGAAATGAGCCGTCAATGGGCATGCTGTGGAGTGCGGACAACCAATACGTGCCTTCTAGTTATAAACGCAGTATACGATTTAACTCTGACACATTTTCAATAGAAAGATCCCCTAACTATGATACAATTTCCCTATTGCATGCACAACCAAACACGTAATAACGATACTCTCAACTAGGTTAAAAGCATTGGGTAACAGACATAATTGTTACTGAGATTCTTTAATTTCCTACTTGGTTAGATATTGTAAAACAATATGTTTCACATTTTCTTTAAAACAAGGGTAATGTATAAGCTTAAACCTTTGTGATTTGCGTGTGAAAAAGACACGGTAATATATTATTTTTACGTTTGATATCTTCCGAAATTAAAAACATAGCAATCTTTTATGTGACAATTCACTTGTGTAATAAACAAAAAAATCATGCTCTTACATTGCGGTTACCATAAATATTACATGGTGGTCTGTACTTGTAAAGATAATTAAAGCGGCTTTTATATAACCATTGTAAATAAACAAGAATTACTGCACATTATTTTTCATAAACACGTCATGTATGTCAAATATCAGCAATTATAATACTGCACGTTTGTAACGTCATTTTTCATTGGATAATCGTGACGTTTATATAGTTTTATATTCACGGCTGCTATCGATTCACGAGGAAATCTTACTTTTTCCTCTAAAAATGATGCTTGCTGTATTATAAATCCGTTATAAAGATTGTTGACAGGTTATATGGCCGTATGCATATGTAAACGGCTGTTTGCAATATAACCATCGCCTAACGGCTCGGGTTATATTTACAAATAGCCGTTTATATAGGGCCATATAACCTTTCAACGATCTTTATTACTAATAATATACAGAGGAATCGAAACATCTTAAACGTTTGTTTCAGTTTTCCCCCATTTACATCCTTACACATGACGTTTCTAAAAACACTAAACACTATCCACTCCTCCTATGCATAAACGTCAAATTTTCAATGATAATTGTTTACTTATTGCTGTCTGCTTCCTCTCAAATGTGTTTCTGTCAGCTGTTCATCTGGAATTGAAGCTAATGTTCAAAGTGAAACAATTCTTTAAGACAACATGTATTTATCAACAAAGCGATTTTCTTCGTTCATTTAATAAATTGCTCATGTTATAAATTATACAAGCTTATTTATTTCAAAGGTTTTTGAAAGATTAAAATCTTAGCATATTTAAAATTATTTATATGACGAGTTCAGTAATTTCTCATTTATACAACCATAAATGTAAAGATATAAAATGTTACTTGTAAACTTTACTCATGAAAAATAAATTCTCCATTGCATGGTTAATAACGAATTTATTCAAGCGTTTGAAAAGTCTGTTCACGAGCTTTATGTTAAATAAATTTAAATGTAAAAAGTTTTTTTTCAAAGTTTTACGATTTATTTATTAATCAGTGGTATATCAATAGTTTGCGCTGAATTACATTATATTACATAATACATAAGATAGACAATATTGACATAATAAATGAGCTTGCAAATTGAGAAATAAACAACATTCCATGATAGTCTCAGGCTTTCAAATGTGAACTTTATGGTAGCTGTTGGTCTAAAAGACCATTATCTTCATGAAGTGACATTATTAGGGCTATGGAATATCCACGGACAGAAGGAATATATATTTTTCCTAGACAATAACCTAAACCTTCTTATATAAATCGTATTTGTATATTAGTTGCTAGTATTTAAAAAGTCTGGATTATCTCCTTCTTAATTGGACAGACTGTCAATAATGACGTGTTTAACGTAAATAATATTATTGTCTCTTGTGAAGTATTTGTTTTACACAACATATTCAAGAACATCGAGATTGTGCTGCCATTGAATACCTCCAAGTACAGTGTTTTCCTACAAGGTATTTTCGCATGTCGGTTTTATCAAAATATACATTGTATTTCAGTTAACAACTCTAGAGCATAGATAGAAAGAGCATCGGAACACCAGGCTATCTGATTTGTACGAGGGGCCGTAGCCCCGAGAATAAATCAGATTGCAGAGTGTTTAATGTTATTTCGGCAAAAATAAAAGCACGTTCCCCGTTGACACAATATGAAACCCCAGAAAAAAGGTAACCAATAAACGAGCATCTGAACGTGATATTTTTATCGCTATCCTACGGAAGCCCATTGAGGCCATTTTGAGTTAGAAGTTAGAACTTAGATGTTAGATCTTAGAACTTAGGTCTTAGCTCTTAGAACTTAGAGGTTCCGTAAAGGCGGGAAAACGCCATATTGACTGCAAGATAGACATGAAGATGTATGTGAGGTAAACTTGTAATTTTATTACTTTAATTTTTTTGTTTTTAAGAATAGCTATTACGTTAAAAGAGTAGGTGATTTTATATGTATAATTTAAAAAGCGTGGTAAAAACAACAAATTTCAAAAAGGAGGCAAAGGAGGCTTCTTAGCCCATTGTAGCTATTATACCCAAACATTGCAACAAAAAACACCTACGACGAGGGACACAAGCGTCAAAAACTGATATATATTGCCTGTCTTAGAGTATAATTCCCCACCTTTTGAACAGAATTTAAAATTTTGTAACTGTCAGTTTTGTTGGTTTCGTTATGTGTACAAAAATAATTTGATTATTTTTCCTATTGCAGAATCTTCTTTATTCCTTTCAGGACAACGAAAATGGTGTTTACATGGGCATGGATGTTTGGCATTGGCTGTTTTAACACCAGTATCTAGTGTTGTGATCATGGATTTAGCTGTCATTCTCAGGGGCACACTTAACAATTTTATAGAACTGATTACAAATTACTTATTCATAGTTTATTTTACAAGGCTAACAATCTTGTCCGACGCAAAACACGTACACCTATAAGGACGAAGTAAGGGACCCCATTATTGAAGGAATCCTGAGGAGTGTCAAGTGTTTAGGTTTCGATCGATGTTGCACAAATTAGAGCCTGACTACCAGTTGCAATGTCTATGGATTCTGTAATGAGGCTAATGCCACAAATCGATCCCGAAGGAACTAATGAACACAAAGCCACAAATCATCTCGGCGAAGATATGTGTCATCTCAATTGTTACGAAAAGTTAAAGCCATATGGATTCTGCATCCAGGGAGCGATCGACGGGTACAGTCGACCCATTTTATGTCTCGAAGTATCAAACAGTAACAAAACTTTTAGAAATAAGTATTTTGTTAACTCTGTATTTTTTATGTTTTATTTCATCTGAACCATGCTTACAAGAAAAACCATCGTACACTTAACAGCTTGGTTTGGAGTCTCTTCAATATAAGAGAAATTTGTTGGAACTAGATTTTATTTTACCTTAACTTTAGCATTTCTTGACATTTTGTCTCATGGTATCCCTGAGATCAAAGGAACATCTTTTTCCTATGAATAGTTGTTGTAGACCTACAGATATCATTGATCTTTACCATAAATATTATTGTAAAAGAGCTGAAGTATTAACTATTTCTTGAGTGTGCACGCACTGCACCGGTGTATGCCATTGACAAGTTCTTGTGATATTGTTGTTGGTGATAAGATTGTGGATATTCTTTTTTGTAATTAATGAGAAAAGTGTCTTGTATCCTGTTTTGCAGTTTACTGTAACTTGAATAAAGTTTAATGTTTGATAACGGAGTTATCTTTCCTTCTTTTAGCTCTTTCAAAACCGATTTTTTAAGTTCTAATAACTAAGTTCTAATGTATAAGTTCTAATAACTAAGTTTTAATCACTAAGTTCTAATCACTAAGTTATAATCACTAAGTTCTAATGTCTAAGTTCTAATGTCTAAGTTCTAATGTCTAAGTTCTAAGAACTAAGTTCTAATGCCTAAGTTCTAATATCTAAGTTCTAAGATATTTGGACCACGTTAAGGCCACTTTGGAGGTCCTTCACTGACACGGCCCTTTGTACTTTGATTTTGTCTGACCGCATTGTTATACCTGTTGGCCCGCACATTTAAACATACGTTGTAACAAGTGCAAGTGCAGATGAATCGCGTGACATCAGTTGATATGGTTCTTCTGATGCTGATGCTTATTTGATAAAAAGGCCGACACAAAGAAATCCACCCCGCCCCCACCCAAAAAAAAATAAAAAATAATAAAAAATAAAACAATCAATAAATGAACTGCATATTAAACAAAAATACTTTTGCAATCTGTAATTTGCCTTGTCCCTGAAATTTAAGGGAACATGCAACTATAGCCACAATAATGGCATGACGTTTTTTATAAAATCGCTATTAGTTCTTTCATAATCATTTGCACGCTTTACATCTAGTATTATAACTAGTTATGCAACAATTGCTTGATAAGCCATCATTCAGTACCTGCAATATGACGACCATATACTTTCTTTGTAATATTATATTGTGCCTATTCAGTAATGCGATTCCTTTGAATATAATGATGGCTCCAATTGTAGTCAAGACAGGTTCACTCCATCGATCATTTGTGCAGAACACCTTAGGAAAATTAATCATCAAATGGCATTTTTCAAATACTATATAATTAAGACAAATCCTTGTATTTTTAATATACTTATATATCATGGTAACCCCAATCAGTAATCAAACCGCTGATGAGTTCATCAAATATTAAAACAGAAGTGCACTTCGTTAAAAATTAAGGCAATGGTTAACATTAATTTAAGTGGTCATTGTGATCTTGACCTTGTAGAAATGGATACACGGAAGCATTGACCGCTGATGCAAAGTAATACATACTCTGTAATTTTAAATGTAGAATAAACACACAATTTGAATAGGACCATTTATTGAAGCTTTGACTTCACCCAGACGTTCCTCATTAACAGTTATCTTGAAACAGTTCAATAGGTTTTTTCAACAACATTCCTGTCATCATTTAGCACAAAGTATATTATTAGACACAACTGAAATCACATAAATCTGATGTTAAAAATTAAATATTTTTTTATCATTAACAATATAATCAATATAATAATCAAAAAATAAATATAATCTAAATTAATAATTATGAATGCCAACACGAAACCCAATTGCATGTTCATTGTAAGTCATTGTAAAAACGTTCCACAATCATCTGTAAAAATTCAAGGTACGTTTAATGGCTATCAAAAACTTTCCGTTATTCGGCGACAACACTAGAACAAGTTTCTCGGTTTTTAATGAGGCCCTTTAATAAAAAGTTTTGGCATATCTTTATGTCTTCTTGATCAACACGATGATCACAGTTATGCCCACCATAGATTCCAGGTACAAAATACATTATATCAGGTCTTCCGTAAAGTATTTCTATATTCTTTGGGATTTCGCTTGTCATGTAGAGTTCTGCTTGGATCAAGTCCATAATAAGACATTCCATATGTACACGATTTGTTATATCGAAACTTTGAAATCAATAAGATCCTTGAAAAATGATATCCGCCAGTGCAACCTTGTTTACGAAGTAATCCTTGCCAGGATTCTAAACGCTGATTTGCTACACTTTTTCCATGCATAAAACTGTTCAACCTTGCTACTCGTTATGTGCCGTTAAAGCTGGAATAAAGGTTGAAGCAATGTTAGCGTTGAATTTTCAATTCATATGCGTATTATGACGCTATCACTGTCGGCGAGTTGTCGCTGTTTGATCATATGATGGGTGGACTGTACAGATCGCTCCGAGGATGCACAATCAACATGGCTTTAACTTGTCGTAACAATTTACATGCCACACAAAGTTAATCAGTTCTAAGCCCCTTCTGAGAATGACAGCTAAATCTTTTATTACAAACACTTGTTACTGGTGTAAAAACAAACACCAAAGTTCAAACCTCCCACGCTAATTTAGAGTCCATTTTAATAATAGGAAAAGGATAAAGAAGATTCTGCAATAGAAAAAATAATCAAATTATTTTAATAAAACATAAGAAAATCAACATTTTTTAATTATTATAAAAACTGTTAGTTACACAATTTAAATACTTTTCAAATATGATAATTTGGGTAACAGGCAACAGATATATCTGTTTTAAAGCTTGTGTCCCTCATCGAAGATTTTTTTTGGTAGCCAGGTTCGGCTAAAAATAGCTAGAACTGGCTAAAATTGCTACTTTACGGAGTCAATTTGTCCCAGCCTTGGTTGAAGATAGCTTGGTCGACCTTTGTCTCTATTAAAATTGGTTGTTTTTAACAATGGTCCTTATATAAAAGATATAATCACCTAATCTTTAAAACGTTCTAGGCTATATCTCTGCAATTCTTTAAATAAAAAAATAGAAAAATAAAAAAATATCAAAAAAAAATTATCTCACATCTTCTAATCTATCTTGCAGTTAATATGGCGTTTTCCCGCCTATACGGAACATCTAAGTTCTAAGGGCTAAGACCTAAGGTTCTAAGATCTAACATCTAAGTTCTAACTTCTAACTCAAAACGGCCTCAATGGGCTTCCGTACTATCCCTTTCTCCGCCGTCAAAATTAGTAAACCCAAGACAAAACGAGCCAGTCAATAGGCCTACTCTGGAGTGCGGGTAACTTATAAATGCACTCCAGTTAACGAACGCACTGTGCATGTATATGTATTCGATTTATATCTAACACATTTTCAAAAGAAAGGTTGCCATTAATTTTACGTTATATCATAGTTTGAAGACCTTTCTTTTGAAATAAGTCAGAGTAATACATGCATAGTGCGTTAACTGGAATTCAGGATTTAGTTATCAGCACTGTTTATAGGGATTAAAAGTAGAGCATGCTCGACCTCGTTGATGGGCTCATTTTTTCTGGGGTTTACTTATTGAGACGACATGAAAAGGGATATTGAGACGACAGGGAACGTGTTTTTATTTTTGCCTATGTACGCCCCCCCCCCCCCCCCGGTACCAGATCGGAGTGGTTTCGGATGTTTTTTTGGTACGAAAATCTGCTTGTGGAGTCATAGTGTATTTATTTTAACAATACTTTTACATTTGGTTTCTATTGCTAATCATGTATGCAACTACAATAGTTAAGGTAAAGGGAAGTCAGACGTTGTTTAGGGGTTTGAGTTGTCATACAACAAATTTACAATTTATTATCTTGAAAATGCTTCCCTGGGATTGTTGTTTTATCAATTCCATTTGTAAATAAGAGTTAATAATGTCTATCAACGGAATAATTTTAATGGAACACGAAAAATTAGTTCACACCTTTATGTGTATTGATAACGTGATATGGTTTAAGGGCCAATGAAAACACATCAATATTATTTTACAATCAGGCAGAGAAAAAGTTTGCAAAGAGTAGATCGATAATCTTTATGTAGGAAACAAACGTTGAATTGCAAAGTATTTTTAATATCTTTTCGGCAGGATAACTGTCCGAGGAGGGCCAGGCATTTTCGTATCGTAAAATGGCTGTCATTTACAGTATCGTGTGACTATCCCAAGCACCACCGCGACTTAGCGCGGGAATTATAAATATAGCTAATCTCGGCGCGTCGCATAGGGTGGAAAATACATTTTTCATATTTATTTGTAATAAATACTTTTGGTTTTTTTTATCAATATATAACCAATAATGTGTTAATATGAATAAATAATCATATCTCTAATATGTGACTATGACTTAAAATGAAATTCTACCTTTAGTGTATTAAAAAGGTTTTTAATTTCCTGTTATTTTATTCTGTGATTATCCTTCAAAGCAGTCAATTGACCGTGAATTTTCTTTTTATATTTTGATTTCCTTGAAATCATTTTTCTCATCTGATAGCATGCAACTTTAATATGATGATACATTAATAACATTCCATGAAAATGTTTAAAGATATATAATATCTCATGGGGACATTTTTGTTTCATTTTACAATTACACCTTTAATGGCAGGGGCAAAACATAAACCTCTTCACAAAAAGGGGTTAGTATGCAAATCGTACCTAAAATTACATACCAAATGTATGTAATATTTTTCTTGTCTATTATTTATCTTAGGTAACTAATTAACAAAATTGATTCATTAGTATATTCTTTGCATCGGTTGATTTCTAAAAAAAGTACTAGTACACAATGACCGAACCTATACTTCATCTATACTTCAATCCGGTGATTATTTACACATGAAATTAGGACACTCTTGTACACATGTTATGTTTTAAGAGAAACTGAAGTAGATCAATAAAGGGGGTATATTAAATTTTAAAAAATTAAAACAAGGGTTCCGATTCATCCATAAACCCACGGTCCGTATCATTTTCCCTGAAATTTTCGGGGTTTTATAAATTACCCGTACCTTCCCAGTTCCTTTCGTTTTACTTTCTTTAATTTTAAATTTTAGTTGGGATAAAAAAGGCGGGCCATAAAATCGGGGTTTGTGTCAAAAATTACTAAAAAAAAGGTTTTTGAGTCTCGGGGATTTTTTTGGACGCATTTTTCTCGTTTTAAAACATAGATGCAATTTTAAAGTTATAATTTTTTTTAATAAACAAATTTTTTTTTAACATTTTCTTTCGCGAAAGGACTTTTTAAAACCATGAATAACATAAAAGCCCCTTGGGGAGCTGTTTTTTTTAAGATTAAATTTTTCTTTTTTTTTAAACATTTTTTAAAGTTTCGGGAGGCAAATAACTTATTGGTGGCTTTTTATACTTTTCCCAACTTTTTTTTTTTGAAGTTTTATTTTCGTTATTGATGAAATTATAAAGGGCATTGGGTTGGTTTCGGGCCGGGAATTTTTTTTTTATAATAATTTTTCAGGTTTTTAAAATGAGTAAATTGTCGTAATTTTTCATTTTTAAAGAAATAATGCAAAATCTTTAGGGTTTCTTACCAAAAACGGGGTTAAAAAATTTTAATTTTTTTCTTTTAAAAATAATTAAAAAAAACTTTTTTAAACAAAAATGCTATGCGTTTATTTAAAAATTTTTGATTTTTCACTTTTTTTGGGTGCAAAAAATTTTTAATTGTATCCTTATTTTCCCAAATTTTTAAGGGTTTTTGGTCTGGGCATTCTCGGAGTTTTATTTTGTTTCCCCATCATTTTAAATTTTGGCTTTTTCTGGGTAATTTGGGGAAATTTCGTCAGCATGAAAAACGATATTTTTCCGTCTACTTTTAATTTAAAATTTTTCCCAAAAAGAAAATCATAGGGGGGTTTTTTAAATATTTTTAAGATTACCCGATAAAAATATAAACTTAAACCACTCCCGGGTCTTATGGCAAAAGGGAAAAAAATAAGGGAAGGGAATAAATTAACGCAATGATTCTCTTTGGAAAGGCCTCGATAAAAATTTAAAAAAGGGAAAAAAGCAAATAAATTTTCGGTTGGGGCGGGAAATATTTGGACCAAAAATGATGGGTGCACCAAACCCCTATTTTTAAAGTGGCCAAAAAAAATTCTAGGGTTCCAGTCCCCCGGTTGGAAAATGTAAAAAATAGTTGATAAAGTGTCCAGTGGGATGCCTGAGGTCAGTAGGGTTCTAACTGAAGATTGGAAAGAAGGTGCACCGACATCATTACTTTTAGGCGGGAACACGCAACGATTTGATGACTTGATAGGTCAAAATAAAGGAGTTTTTGTACATAAGACGATTGGTCCAAAGGGTGGGAACTTGCAAGTTTCCGGTGTGTCATTAGTTATCCCACCAAATGCTTTAGAGGACGAAACGCTTATTTCTCTCGGGGAGGTTTGGGACAGTAGATTTATACCAAGGCTTTCAAAGAAACAAAGTTTGTTAAGTCCTGTCGTGTTATGTCAACCGAGCGGTCTCAAATTTAAGCTTCCGGTGACCTTGACATTTTCCCATGCGGCGGTCAATGTCGCGTCAGATTGGATGCCAAAACTTCTAAAACGTGAAGGAGATTTAAATGAGGAGAAAGATTGGGTACCGTTAACATTACCAGACTATGAAGCTATAGATATGAGCAATAGTAATGTAACAATAAAGTTACACCATTTCACATTATACACGTGCACAGGAGAATCAAGGCCTGGTAAACAAGCCGCTAAACTAGTTCACATTGTGGCATTTGCGGGAAAACTTCAAAAAGGTTCTTTCTACAAACCTAGACTTTATTGTATAAACAAGTACAATGACGAACTTGAGGTATGCTTATTGTATTTTGAAATCATATAACGTTACATTGCATTTGATAAAAAAAGATATTTTGCTTGAAGTTAGGTTTTCCTCGTGAATACTTTTAAACACTTATACCGTTAAACAAAGTTATTTTCGTTTTTCTTCTTAGTTGAATAATGATAAATTGCTGTCATATAGTAAAAAAAATACAAATGCAACATGGTATGTGAAGTCAGTTTTTGAGCACTATCTGTCTATAGGATTTGGGACCAATGACTTCGAGATAGAAGAGAACGAAACAGAGTCTATTATGAAATAATAGGTTTGGTTAACTATCCGGAACAATTACTTATATTTATTAAAACTACAGGTTGTTGTTTTATGGTAATATTTGATATCGATTTTGTCTATTTCCATAACCAATTTTAAGTTTATATCGCATAGGAAGTGGAAAAAATAGCTGCAAGAATCGATGCAAATTCGAAAATAATGGAAACAACAAATCTGATTATTCATGACAACGATCAAGATGTGATGGTGGAATTGGCTTTACTTACAGGCGAGTGGCGTCTTGCAGGGGCATCGACAGAGGTATTTACTGTACATTTGCAGCTTATCGAAAAATGAGCCGCGTCACGACAAAACCAACATAATGGGTTTGCGACCAGCATGGTTCCAGACCAGCCTGCCAAACCGCGCAGTCTTATCAGGATCCATGCTGTTCGCTTACAAACCCTATTACAAGTAGATAAACTGATAGTGAACAGCGCGGATCCTGATCAGACTGCGCGGATGCACAGGCTGGTCTGGAACCATGCTGGTCGCAAACCCATTATGTTGGTTTTGTCGTGACGCGGCTCAAATATACTTTATAAAAACGATATAATGAAGTGGATTGCGAATTTCCAAAAGTCAGTGATACTGGCAGTTACATCATAATAGAACAAATTAACTTGACAACTTTATTTGTATACATGCTTTACTACCTCTCTCTGATAAAGGTGCATGAAGTAATTAAAGAAAGAACTAATTAAAGAAAGAACAACACTTTACTTTTCTGTCAATAAATATCGTTTGTACATACACGGCAAGACTTTAGAGAGACGTTAACTATGCCGAAATAAAATTATTCTGTTAAAGAGCAAAATGCAGTACAGTAGATATATCATTAACTTTTAAGGCGGGGCTTGATAACATTAATCTTCAATTATGCCCCAATATACGTAATTACTCAATACAGTAATATCTTTTTGAAAAGTGATGTGTGGCAGCTGTAAAATATCGTACCATACTTCATCTTAAAGTTGTTATATTTTTTCTTTTATTGGGAATAAAAATTAACTTTTAAGGCGGGGCTTGATGCTTGTCAATTTTTATATATAAAATCTCTTCAGAATTTATTTAATTACGCTAAGTGATCATGATGATTGATAGGGGTATTAGAAAAATGTTACACATGTCACAAATGGTTTTAGTGAAATTGTGTTTGTGACTTTCATTTATAAATGAGCCGCGTCACGACAAAACCAACAAAATGGGTTTGCGACCAGCATGGATCCAGACCAGCCTGCGCATCCGCGCAGTCTGATCAGGATCCATGCTGTTCGCTTACAAACCCTATAACAAGTAGAGAAACTGATAGCGAACAGCATGGATCCTGATCAGACTGCGCGGATGCGCAGGCTGGTCTGGATCCATGCTGGTCGCAAACCCATTATGTGGTTTTGTCGTGACGCAGCTCAAATCTCTTGAGGAGTTTCCTCACACTGGATTCACGCAGGCAGTGGTATACTGTGAACCATATGAAATTTATTATGACAGCTAATAGAATTAGACAACTATTTTCATATAATTGAAAAATATCCTTTTTATCCACAGTCATGTCAAGGCGATGATCCAAGAGATGAATTGATAAACGAACTCGTTATTCTATTGGATCCTCAAAACGAGGCTAGTTTAAACGCGGGAGATTATAGGAATCTAGCCGAGAAAATGAAGTGTTGCCTGGCTAGAATACGGTGGCTGGGAATACAATCAAGTCCTACACGGATTCTGATTGAGAAATGGTTGGACGAAGGAAATACCTTTAATGATTTGGAACAAATAATGATGGACATAAACAGGGCAGATGCAGCTGAAGAAATTAGAAAAAGGATGCCATATCTGGAGCGATTTAACAATTTGTAAAATAAAATAATTTGACTAAGCAAGGCTTGGATGATCTTTGACACATACTTAACAGAGGCAAGAGTTTTTACAAAATAAAAATTCAAGAACATCTATTCTTGAACGAAATTATCTGTAACTTCCAAAATCCAAAAGGATTCCCTGTTATGTACTTTTATTTTGTTGAAATGAATATTTTCATTTCATAATGTTTATATATGCAATAAAATATTATAAAACTAAGCATTTAAGTATTAAATCCGAATTCTCTATGTTGCATCTTTTATAAAGGTATCTTAAGTCTGTTACCAATTTTGCTCTAATAATGTAGTCGGCTTTACTTGGTCGACCTAAAAAGGTTTGTTAGAGTTAAATTTTCTTAATAATGCATTTTTATATGAGTTTCTTTAGTCTGTTAAGTTGGCCTTAAAACGTCTATAATTGAATGATTGGCGTCCGCGCCGAAGCGCGGCGCCCCTTTATGGAACGAAATCAGATTTTGTGAAAGGGCGACAGCAACTTCTCGAGCCTTTAAGTCGGTCATGATAAAAGCCGATCATTCCGATCGGTATGAGGGTGCTTGATTATTAATTAAATGTCGCGATATGTTACAATGAATAGCGAACTGGAGGATTTCGCAATGCAAACATTTTCAAATGCAATAACCTTTTCATTTTCAAATGCAATAACCTTTTCCGTCTCTTCGGTTTTTTATTTATCATTTTGTAGTACAGTGGGTTATCATGGTATGTAAAATAGAATGATGAGTTGATGACCTAAATATTCCCGAAAATCTATTTATAGAGGGATGTACTCCTATCGGTAATTCCGGTCTCTCCCGGTCTATTTTGACCGTGATACTAGTGACCGGCGAAAAGTATCACACGTTTATTGTCCGATCTCTCCCGGTTTTGGAGTAGATGTTTGATATCGTTACAGAACAGATCGACAACATATTTTACAGATAAATAAGCTTTTTTTCCAAAATGAATGTTTGTCACTTAGTTTGGTTACAATAATTAATAAACATAGATCAACTCTCAAATATATTGATTATTATTATACATAAACATACAATTCGAAAAAAACAACAACAACAACAAAAGCATGTTTCATTTTATCTATACGAGATATAAACAATAAATATGTACAATAATTGTGAAAAAAGGTACATTTTTATGGTTTTAATATGACTCTATTAACTTTGAAACATTTTATTTTATTTGTTATTCGATCGTGTTTAGTAAAGATGCCGGTGAATTATTCAAAGTAACAAATTAGATTTTATTAATTATTTGATTTTGAATGATAATTTAAAAAATGATAAAAAAAAACAAATGTACATGTACATGGTTTAAGAATAAATAATATTATATATTGAAAGATTAACCATAATTTACTGACTTTTTCCAGTAAAGTTTTGACTTATAATCGTCGGTCAATATGACATTTGAATTCTTAAAATTTATTTTACAATTTTAATAAAAAAAAGAATAGTAAACGTAAAAAACTCAGTATTAAAATAGCACATAAAACACAAAAAGAGAGAGGAAAACAATATTCATAAAATCTGTATTATTTTTTTTGTTATTAAAATAGATATTACAATTATTGTATAATAAACAATAATGCTCAACATGACATGGTAATATAACCAGTGTCATAGTTTTACTAAGTGTGAACAGATACCTTAAGAGGGGGTCTTCGCTAATAGCGAATACATAATAAGGGACAATTCCACAAGTGTGGTGTTGATCATGCGTTACACATGGGTATGGATGATAAACGATTGTATACATGTATATCCGTTGCCAATCAAAGTTCATAATGAACAATGTCTTCCGTCCGTTCATTTTGGTAAAAACCAATTAACCATTGAAAAGTTTATAAGAATATCTTGACATCATATGTCTACTAGTTCATCTTCACTTTCTTATTTCTTGCTTGGACGCCCTTTGATGCTTTGCATCAATGCTTTTCTTGTTACTTCTTGTAATCCAATAGGTAAACCATGACCGACCTAGGTCAGTGACTCTGTGAGATCTATTCTCCTATATTCGTTCCAATGATTTTGCTCTACATTTAAAAGTCGCTATATCTCAAAATAAAGATATCTTTAAATAAATGATTTTCCTCATATGATTCAATGAATGAATCATTACCAAACTTTTTTTATTGAAAAGTCAATATGAAGTGTTTTAAATAAAAAGTGAGTCTCTATAACGTGTCGCTTGAGCTCAAAATGTAAAAATCTAAACTAAATTGGTCGATTTTCACCGATCATGTTCAAGTCTTTCAAAGGCCGCTAGAGCTGAAAAGAAATACTATAAATATCATTTCATCGTGAACTAATGGATGGACTATCACCAACTTGAAATAAAGCATTTATGATGGTCTTATATCAAGATTAAACCAATCTTCATTCCTCGAGTAAAGACAACGAAATGTCTTGGATTTTTTTATATTATTAACTACAAGATGAATCACACTTGACTTGGTCTGAAACATCAATGGATGGCCTTCTTTTTTGTGTACATTTATTTGATTTGCCCCTCCATAACTCTTTGTCAACTTGACTTTCGAAGATTTTTTCTACATTAACTGAAGTCTAAAAAGGGGAAATAACTACAGCGCACTACAATAAAAGTAAAGTAGCAGTTAGTGGAAATAACATAAAACCCGAGCTCATGCTTATACATGTAACATAAGGAAGTCTAAAATCCCATTATTTAAATGGCTCAAATAAACACGAAGAACTATTGATAAACGCAAAATGAGTTAATCAGGAAGATTTAAGATATTTTGGACAAAAAATTTCGACCTATTATAATACTAGTATATTGCATTCTTATTCTATTATTGTTTATTTTCATTTGTAAAATGGCGATCTTTGGAATACTATTTAATTGTACTGCATGCGTTAACTTCTTCACATAATAAAATGTATTATTACGATGTTTGAAAGTGTATTCAAAACTCTAAATCAATGTATCACAACATTATTATTGTTAATGAATATTTACTAGATGCAAGTAAAAATAAAATATTCTGTTCTATTCTGTTTCGTTCTAAATGATATAACTAATATAAAGAAAAGGTTGCCTTTTTCAATGCTTTAAGCTTGATATTGTCAAACAAATGAAATGAAAACCATAAAGAACGTACAACTTGGCAATTTTTCTTATAAATAACAATTTAATAATTTATTCTGACATACATTTAGTGAAATTTGATAACTTTCACATGCTTTATCAAATGTATTTATTTAGAAGGTTTTTACTCTTTTGAGTTAGAATATTCTTACGAGTAGTTTAAACGAGATTTTTTTTTTATGGGAAAAAGTAAAGAAAAATTTGCTCAATGGCACTGTATAGGATTATTAAGGGGGATAATATAGTTCGCAGACAGTGGTTATTTTGGTAAAGGTGTGAAGTGATTCTGAGATTTAACAGAATACTATGAACTAAGTTGCACTGTTTGAAGAAGACACAAGCTGACAGACATTTCGTGCCTATAAAATATCAATACCTTTTAAATATCATTGAAATTATGCTGCCAAAGTTCACGTCATTATCCAAAAATAGAAAAAAAAAATAGTGAATAAGTCTGCCTGACGACAATAATCTTGGTAAACCAAATTTGTCATTTGTTTTCAGAAAATAAGCTTAATATATGACAAAACATAGTTGGAACGTTATTTTTCTGTCTTATTAACTTAGTGTTTAACTACGCCTTTGTCCTCACAGGAGGGATAAATTCTTAAAATTCTCACAGTCTATTTATGTTCTGATTCAACATAGTACTGAGGCTCCACTTTTTTTTATCAAGATTTATACATATCAGATATTGAAAAATAATATAAAGATTTTATGTAATGCAATATCTTTGAGAAGCCTTCCTTAATTCAATACACAAAGGCTCTTTGTTTCAACTTATTTGATATATTTGTTATACAGTCTTTTTTAAACTTTATCAATCGTTTATGTATATTTATGTTTAATTGGATGTTAAAACTCATTTCCACTTCTTCTATACGTTATAATCATAAATCTTATGTCTCAACGGGCGCAACCTAAGGAAAGACGTTTATCAATGTCAAAGGGTGCTTCTCATTTTCTTTTTTTCAGTATACAAGGTTATGACTCAAATTCTCGTGTGGCCATAGAATTATTTTATTTGTAATTATTGTATGTAACGAGATACTGTAAATGTATAAGTCACCGAAATAAACTATAATCTCAAGGTGTCGGTGGCATTAGGCCAAAATCTCTTCCCTCTCGATATATCTCTTGATTATTGCCTTTATAAATTCAAATAAAAAACTAATTCAAGCTGCTGACAAGAAGACGAATGTTTATATAATATGATATAGGATATTATCGTTGGAATGTTTATGATCAGAAATGTTCCTATGCCAGGGAACAAAAATTTTAAAAGAAAACTGTCTTTACGTGTGATACTAATTGAATATTCTAAACCAATCTTCACACAATCTTACTAAAGTTCAGTTCTACTTATTTCTGTTATGTAAATCTTATACGACCATATATTATGTTTCGCCTTCTTTATAATTCGAATTTCCCGAGATAGCTACTTTTAGCCATGCAATCAAATCGGATTTTACCGGCATTAGAAGAAGTATCAAGTAAAAGGAAAGTGTTGATGTTTGAATGTTTGAAGTAATTTTTAACAAATTAACTTGAAATATTAGAGTCAATTTTTAATAGGCAATATTGTTTTGCCAGTTTACCTGTCGGCTATATGGACAACGCCATGTCTGGTCTCGAAATAGTGAAATTACCTACTCAGTATTGGTTTTCCAAAATTATGAAAGCTCGCCGAAAACTTGCTGTTTGACATGTCACCAAAATTACTTCGTATTTGGTCACGGTCAGATTCTAATAAAAGAGGAGCGTTATTTAGAGCTGATTTTAATCGAATTGATCGTCACAAAAATAGAAAACACAAATATCAATTACAGCCTATATATTTTACTATTCAAATAAATGAAGATCACACAAAGATATACACAAAAATAAGACACCTAACTAATTACAAACAGTTGACCGGGTGGTCAAGGTGAACCTACGAAAGTGCAAGCTCTTATTTCCAGTAGGGCCCTTACCCAAGCAGACTGTAGAGACAGCTATGAGATACAAGGGAATCCGGGAATCAGTCCCTAGCTCTTATGGTTCTTTTACATGTCCTGTGTATAGCACTGATACATGCGAGGATTTCCTGGGTTTCGTACCAGTTAACCTCTAGTAAGGTGGGAAACACTGAAAGTGTGTCTGAAAAATCCCAAGGATGTTACCTAGGATCGAACCCGGAACCTCAGGAGTGACTGTCAGTGGTCTTTCCAACTGAGCTATCGCGCCACATTCAACAAACCGTCTATGTAACTAAAACACGCATAATAATCTAATTATAATACCAATGCAATAGACATTATATTTAAAATAAGTTGAAATATTGTATAACAAATGTTTCCCAAACAATCTGGTTATACAACCTTCATCGTTACAATATCATTATCAAAAAAATTTGGCTATTGTATGACGATGACGGATCTTTAATAAAGAAAAAAATATTTGGTATACAATTAAAAACATTTTTAAAACTTTATTTTGCAGAGACGTTCAATGTTTTTCAATAAAAAAATTATCAATGGTCCGCTTAAGAACAAGTTTACAACATGAAACCTTATTACAAATCAGTCTAAGTATAAGAGATATGATTGTGTTAAATTTAAGGCGTTTGATCTACCATCCCCTTTATCAATGGGTTTACTTTATATTTTTTTCTAACTATAAATTAATAAAAGTTCAACAGTTTATTGAAAATGCAAGGCCTCTTAGTGACTGATCCTTAGAGGCATCAGTAACATATACAATTACATGTATAAACATAGAATGTGAAATATCATAAAAGAGTTCCACAAAATCTACAAGTGTACTAAATGGCATATATAAATAAAAACAAAAAAAGTTACATTATGAAAATAAGCATAGCTATCAGTCACTTAAATGCTTATACATTTCTTAACATAATACTGCAAGGTTTTAACAATATACTCCTTTCTGGGCTATTCATTAAATTAACATAGAAAACTTGATTTATCTGTCTCTCTGGTAATGTATTTTCTTCTATCGGTATCAATAAAAAAAGTATTGTTATTCATCTCCAAATGAGCAAGTATTTCATAAGTCACACACTCTTAATTCTCTTGGTAATCTTCAAAATCAATTAGACAGGCAATTTATGTTTCATACACCTAAAACGCAATAGTACTCTAGCCAAATGAGATGGAAAAATATCCAAAAGCTTTTAAAATCTGAATTCTGATTTGTGTATTCTATAATTCAGACATTAACTTGATTCTGACATTTCACTATGCAAATTTTGAATAAACTGTTCTTTTAGTCGATTGTTACTAATTTTTATAAACAATGGAAGAGAAATGACAACATAAGTAATCCAATAACTTGATAAACCCAGTGAATCTAGATATTTACAAACACTATTCATCAATGAAAGTTTCAACACATTTCAAAAATACAAAGTGTGTGACATATAGTATAGTGATAACCCTATAATTATCTGGATTGTCTATGTTACCCCTGTTTTTACATGTAAGTTAAATGAGCCCGTTACTCCAAACTTCAGGAAGATATCAAGAATCTTAAATAATATTAAACAAACAACAAAACACATCAAACATCTTATCGGGTACATTTTTCACATATTCAGTACATGATCAAAAGAAGATGTTATTTTATTTTCAGTAAAGTAAAAGCTTAACGTATTCCTAATACAGTAAATACAATGTAGTTTATCAAACTCAGAGGTTTTTTTGTTGTGATTAATGCTTCCGAGGGGTCACTTTGTTTCCAGATTTTCATTTGACGAGACATTAGATATATCAAAATCATCAATGTCATCCTGAATGTCAACCTCATTTAATTTTCTAAAATATTCAAACCCTCATTCATAACTTTATTAACAATTTGCTTCCGATCACGTGAATATTTGTTTAATAGACTCCAATATGATCTACGACCTTTATTTTTTAAGGTTTTTATCTTATCAACAATATTTTTATATATTTCTGAAATGCTCTAAACTTTTTTAACTTCTTTTTTTTATACTTTTTACCACTCACTACAAAGTAAACAAATCTTATTTTCTGCAGTATTGAATACGAACACTCTTACAATCACTATCAAACCAAATTTGATTTTTTTCTTTGACTACCGATGACTAACATTTTTATTAATAAGATCACAACTGTCAGCTGCATCAGTTAAAATGCAATAAACTTTACCAGTCAATGATTATCAACATTTACATCAAAACGGCGATTTCAAAAACATCTTCAAGCTCATCCCTTAAATTTGAGACAGTTGTGCTATCATACTTCTGTTTATAACTTGCACTTAAATTTGAACTCCACACTGGCTTAAAACAAAACATATCACCAAATTTGATATTTGCATCCATATCATTACAATCTGTCATTATTTAAAAAAATAAATAAAACAAAATGCTAATGCACAATGCCCATGAGATAAAATTGGATCAAATTGCAAAACATTAAAATGTTATACCATGAAACAATATTCCCGACATGAGCAAATAATCACCAAACTACCATTAGTCTACCAATATATGCGTCATAATCACATCTACCATTGCAAATTAAGATATTGGATGATTCACATAACTAGATAAATCTCTGGCCATAATTATTACATTTGTTGTCACAAGAAAATAAGAATTCTCGTAACTTAACAAACCTAAATTATAAGACCGAATATGAACAGTTGTTTGCAATATAACATAATTATGAATACTAGTATATGAAAACATCCGTTTATATAGAGCCAAAAAACCTGTCAAATATCTTTATAACTAATAGCATACAGCTTAATCAATACAACAGTGTTGGCATGAGGTATTATTTACATTATTAAGAAATCTAATTGTATTGAGATTTGTTCAATTGAGATTAATCTGTAAAAATGATTTAAAAAGACATGTCATTGTATGGAAAATAGACCAAATGATTGTTTTGAAATGTTATATGACAAAACTCTTTTTATAGATTATTTTAGGTCAAAATGCTGTAAGTGTAGTTTATTTCAAGGTGTAAATTTGAATCGAGTTAGATCGCATACAATATTTAACAAACTTTATACATTGTATTATGAATAAATCGTTATCAAACTTTGTCATTCGCAAATTTATTCGTCGTAAAAAAGATTAAATTCTATATCAATGTATTCACCAGTGCCCATTCTGCTTATTCTTCCACCAATAAGTTAAGATTTAAAGAATCGAACTATTACATATCCTTTATATCTAAAGCGTATCCTCTTAAACATCATGCACAGAATGTACAGACGCTGCGCATGTCATCAGTCAATTGTATGTACATCATATCTATCACATACCTGGACCGATTAAAAGCCGTGAACGTCATCTGCGTAATACAAATGCGCGCCAATGAACAAGTGATGTTTTACCATTATTTTGCATATGTGATAAATATAATATATTATTTGTGTAGCTTCATTAATAGATTTGTTGAACTCGTTAAATAGAATAATAATTAATTCAATTTGTTCATTTAAATCTCATGATTGAAACCTCTACTTATTCAATATAAAGGGTAAACAGTCATCAGTTAAAAACAAATAGAGGCTGAGACAATCTTAAAGACAAAAACATTGAAGAAAAAAAAGAAACAGAAAACAAATTCCAAATAGATAAAAACAGAATCCCTAAAGAAAGCCCAACACGGCAAAATTGAAAATGTTGCAGGCTCGGTTTGATTGAGCCTGTTCATGGACGGTACTAGAAAGTGCAAGTTACCGTCCACGCCCCCTAGCATCGGCTTAAGCAGAATTCAACATTTAAACATGATATAGTGAAATTTTGAATTTAGAAACATCCGCAGATGTGTACATACGGCGGTTATCATGGAACCTTCAGCGTGACACTTCCACGCCATTCCATGAAAAGCGGCGTATGGTCCCCAAGTAATAAAAAGCGTGTGCCCTAAACGGGAAAACAATGGGCGGAACTAAATAAAAAATGGAATTTTGATAGGGGATCAGAGGTGATGAAGCCTGCGTATCACAGATAAGACGTCAAAAGACAAATTTAAAAAGCAGGCAACATATCCTAAGGGTGATTCAACATTATTCAAGTAGGAATATTGGAACCACCCAACTAGAAAATGCCGAAAAGTTAAAACTAAAAATACCACAAGCACAACAATAATGTCGTGCTGAACGATCTTCAAGGATCGAAAATATAACATCATTGATTAAATGTACGGGGAGACTTTTTACAGCCGCCACACGGCACAATAAACACGGATGTGATCATAAAATAGATAAAAACAGAATCCCTAAAGAAAGCCCAACACGGCAAAATTGAAAATGTTGCAGGCTCGATTTGATTGATCCTGTTCATGGACGGTACTGGAAAGTGCAAACTAAAAATACCACAAGCACAACAATAATGTCGTGCTGAACGATCTTCAAGGATCGAAAATATAACATCATTGATTAAATGTACGGGGAGACAAGTCGTACACAAAGAAAATGATTGCCACATTTACATGAGTTTATGTTTTCATATCATTGCACATTATTTCATGGATTTAGGGTATGACCCCAGCCACTTCACCACACGCAATGCATAACCTCCGCTTTGAAAAGTATTTAAATAGGCTAGAATTAATGTCAATGATATTTTGAATGAGACTCTCAAGGTTGACAAAATGGTCGAACAAGTGTTAAAGATCCTGTATGTGGTAATTAAGGTTGTTAACACATTTATGTGAAATTTTATATATGTATAAAATTATGCTAATAAAACAATTTTCAAACATCAAAGAATGTAAATTATGTACTGTAAATATGTGTGCACATAATATGTAATCATTAAAATATATGCATTCCATTTCTTATTCAAAAAATTGACTTAGACTGTATAGAAAAAAATCTAATTACCTCCCTTTATTGACATGAAATGTTAAATTCGGTATTATCTTTATAAATAATGCTTTTTGAAAATTACAATATTGATAAATCTTTATTTGAGCATCATATTTATGATATAAAAAAATATCAAATGCGTTACAGAATCTTTAAATTAGGTGGGCTATGGTAACATTTTTTATACATATTTTATACAGCATTTCGAGTGCAAACAATCATTTTGCTTTTGAGATTTCTTGGCTGAATGGTATTATTTAGTTCTTACCAATGATCAAAATGAAAAAAAAATCATAGCGATGAAATTATAGATTATTTAGAGTTTCCTCATTTCTGAAGAGCCTTGTAATAGCAAAGCTTTTGTTCAGAAAATGTTCATAACTCGTAAACAGAACGGTAAAATATGTATAAATGTTGCATTCAGGTGTCCTTTAGGGCATGCAACTGACCTATGTGTGTCCATTAGGTGAGTCACACCGTAGCAAAATACAGTGTTTAATGAAGCCTTTATTTGTCCACCAGGTACCTTTCTTCCCTTCCAATCTTTTCGCACGATTTCTACGTTCTGCCAACGGGTAGCAATGAGCAGGGTGGTAGCGCTTGATTACTATACTGTCTTTGTTTAAGTCGACAGTGTACGTATTGTTACGAATATACCATCCAAGTTCATAAACAATCATTTCAATTTGAAAACGTCGACCTTTGCCGCTGTCCACAACTTTCTTTCCTACCAGAATTCCAGTCTTTTTATATTTGATAACATCTCCGAGTTGTAAGTCACCAAAGAGATGGACTTCTGTCTCTCCTTGGTAAAGACTGCTAAAAGAGTTAATCGATGAGGCAGCAGTGTTTCTATTGCCTAAGTTCTCACAATCCCCACGAGGTCTTTGTTGAACTTTCGCCCAGTAACAAAGATGGTCTGAACGGTTTGAAGTTAGCGCCCATTTTTTCTCACCAACCCTTTTCCTTGCTAGCAATACAGTTATATTTGGTGGGTTTGTCAACAAAAATGAACAATCAATTTTCTTCACTGTTGTTTTTTCTAGATTTATTGTGAAAGTTTCTTCCATCACTTTTCGCCTTCCAAAAACACATGGCAATCCGTAGTGCACACCTTTAATTCGACCTTTTGTCGAAACTTCATTATCCTCATGCACCTGTGTTACAATAACCGCATGTTCAATCTTGAAATATTTCAGCAAAGCAACATCACCAGTTTTAATCTCTGATAATTTTTCTATTCTTTTTCCATTATCAGCAAACGGTGACTGCAAAGCTTTTCTGATTTTTGGTATACTCCATTGAAGTACAACTGACAGCAGAACCAAACCGATTATTATCGAGATTCCAATAGGATTGTGCATAAACCATGGTACAAATTTCATCAAGATGTAAGCTGGTATTGATGTTACACAATACACCGCGAATGATATCCACAAATCTTGTAGTTTTCCTTTCAAGCATGCCTTACAGAGATGTCCCTTTAGAAATGCTTTCGAATATAAAACTGTCATCACGACACAATATATTAAGTACAGACCTGCAGTTCCAACGAGAACGTATTCCTGGATACTTGGAACAAACATAGCATACCTGGAAATTTCATCCGATGATGAATGTAAAAGTCTAAGTAATACGAATGTTACTTTGGTGCCAACACCTGATAGTCGTTGCACAAAATTTGCAGTTCTCTTCTGCCACGCTTGACTTTGAAAACTTTCCCCGTCCCCTACAACACACCAAGTGGCAAAATGTTCGCAATTGTTTGTTAATACATTGTAATTACCAAATGTATGTTGTCCATTATTGTTGGTCGGTAGCATCGATTCTGCTCGTTGCACAATCTCATCGGCAGAATACCGTGGATGGATATATTCGAATATGTATAATTCATCATGTACTAAATCATACTTGCTGTCAAACTGGCATATTTCAACTTTTTTGCCTACCTTATAAAAATGGATCACTTCCATTTTAATTTGAGTTCCCGATGTAAGTTTTATTTCCTTTATTATTGCATGATGCTGATACATATGCACCATTTTATGCCAGTATTTAAGGAATTTTCTAACAAGTTTTCCAGGTATTGCTATGTGTTGACCCTTTCTAAAACTGGAAACATTTTCCACACGAACTCTTTTCGAACATCTAGCGCAACTTTTGTTATTATCAACGTTAGCCTCACTAAGATTATGTACAGCATCTACAAAATCTTTGTACGTATCTCTTTCTGTGGTGGTTTCTTCTGATTCACGTTGAACATCCAAATGTGAATCGCTTTGTCGGAGTTTGTTTTTTAATAATGATATATCACTTACGTTATAATCAGAAACATAAACATCATCACTTTCTTCATCATCACATTCCTGAGGAACATATTCACATGCCATTTCTTACCAATTCATCTTAACTCAACCACAAGTATTGCATATTTAAACCATATATTCCTCATACGCAGATTCAAAACATAATCCACGACTATACTCTATAGTAGTATAGGAGCCTCTTTAGCACAAGACTGCGCAAGTGCGGTGTCCATTTTGTTTTCTATAAATAGTAACTCGTTTGCATAGAAGAAATGACCTCAGTACAGATGCGCGGGCCATTTTTGGATTTTATTTTAAGAAAGACATAATCATGTTATAAACAGAAATATGAATAACAAATATCTCCCGGAAGTTTACATTGCTGACTTGTATACACGATTTAGGACGTGATCGCGCACATTGAGGGTCAGGTGCTCAGCCCTAAACGAAGAAATGAACAATGATTACAGAGATAAAAGTTTTATTTTATTATTAAAACTTATCAAGCACTATAAGTTAATAAATTGTTGAACAATATTAGTGAAAAAAATAATTACAACATGTCAAAAAAACAAAAAACAAAACAGATAAAAAGAACTATATACGAAATATATTTAAATATCATATAGATTTATCCATATACGAATTGAATTTATATAAAAAACGAACTGTATTGAAGAAAAAATAAATATATAAAATTTTTTCGACTAAAACATTAAACAATGTATAAAATATATACATTTTACCTTTCATTGCGCATGCTCGGACCTTTTTTCACAAACGACATCATAAGTTATATTAAGACCAGGTCACGAGTGCACCGAACGTGATCATAGTTGCAATGTGTCTAGCGTCTATTTATTTAAGAGCGGATGAGCGGACAATATAAAGTAAACATTTCAAAGTTAATCTCCTGCGTATGTTTATTAAAGACCAGATGGTTTAACAATAGCCTATTCAACTGTTTAAGATAATCCCCTTAAAGTCGCCGCAATGTTTGGCGTGTGTTTATTTAGGGACGGATACACTTACAAAGGACTATTGAGATGCCAAGTTAATCCCTTTAAAGTCACCATTACGTCTAGCGTGTGTTGATGAGTTAAGAATGCGCCATTGAGATGTCAAGTTAATCCCTGTGCGTGTATTAATATAGAACAGGAAGAGAGGCGTCCTAATGTCCAGGATGTGGTTTCCCCGACCTTAAATTATACGAATGAAAATATTTTTCTTTTTATTTTTTATTGATATATTAACTCTTCAAAGTGACCACTAAATAGACTCAGTTGGATAAATTTTGACATTATGTATATAGAAAAAAACCGCCTTTTTTGTCTCTTTATGCAAACACTTTACGATATCGATATTCAAAGATATTTGTTTCATTTGAACAGATCTGTTAAAATGCTTCGAAATAAACCTTAGGTTCTCGATACGATTTCACCGCGTTCTTGAGTTATGGCGATTTTAAACCATTTTCAAAGTCCATAAAACACTTAGGGTTTCATATACAATTGGAAAAGATTCTCGGTGAAGTAATACAGAAGATATAATTTTTGGATCTATCTTTTACTGTTTCTGAGATAGAAAGAGTTTCAATATTGCAGACAAATCAATTATGCGTAAAATACGTACATAACTTTTCGTTTACGAAATAAAAACATAGGCATGTTGCAATATCAAAACGAACGGTCCCTTGACAAAATGTTATAGCTCGTACTGTCAAACCGGAGTGTAACTACGCAATGCGTTAAAAATAAACATCACTCCTTCAATTACTGGAGGTAACCTGGTCATGTTGGAATCTTCTAACAAAAGGTCCTGACCGGTGAGCTCTATAATGCACTACAGACCTCAAACCGGAAGTAAAGTCACTCAATGGCCGTTAAAGAACCATCAAAATAACTAAAATTAGCTTACCCCCAGTCTTTACTCCTCGCTAATCCTAATAAGGAATGACAGAGTCTATGTACAAAATGAAACTTTTAAACCAAATTTTTATTTTGCAATGTGATTTGTTAGAGCTATACGCGGCGGTGATTGGCAACCAGTGTCACTTAGTGATTATGAGTGTAATTCTTTTCGTCACCGCCACCGCCTGCACGACTGCCGCCGCCACCACCACCACGACCGCCGCCGCCACCATCACCATAAAATGATTGGACAAATAACGGTGTAGGTGACTCCCACTGTCTCGTTTTTGAAAACGACATACATAAAAGTCCGTTATGTAAAATGATATATAACTTTGTAATTATATATGTAACAATATAGAAAATAAACATGTGTGAAGTGGAACAGTTTTTGTCTTCTTTATATTTTACATAACGGGCTTTAATGTATATGTGTGAATTGAAGCAGTATTTGTCTTCATAAATTTTACATAATGAGCTTTTATGTATGTCGTTTTCAAAAACAAGACAGTAGGAGTAACCTACTCCGTCATGAGATCCAATCATATTATGGTCTGATGGTGGCGGCACGGCGGAAGTATAGAGGCCCTTTAACGCCACGACCTGAGCATGCGCCGGCGGGCCATTTTGTTTTCTATAAATAATAACTTCATTTGCACATAGAAGAACACGGCGACCTGTTGAATAACAGACGTGGCGGGGCCCATTTTGGATTCTAATTTTTTAAGAATGACATCTTCACGGTTATAAATTAAAAACGCGGAAAAAAAAAATCTCCCGGGGAACTTACGGAGCTGACTCGAATACACGATCTTAGGGCTTGAACTCGCGGACATTGTAGGGTCGACCTGACCTAGACGGGGAGATAATCCTTTTTGGAAAACGAAATGTCTTTATTTTAAAACTTTGCTCAACTGAAAAACGTATTGATAAAAGGATTAAAGAAAATGTATCGTTTTAAATACAATGAACAATATATCTTATACTTGAATGTTTTGATAAAATAAATATTAATACAATGAATAAAAAATTACTTGTTGACTCTCGGCCTGCGGCGTTTTCATAACAAAATGACTGCTCTATAAGTGTATACTCCCTCAATATCGCCATGCTGGACCTGTCTTTACAAACGACATGATAAGTTATATTTAGATCAGGTCACGAGTGCATCAAACGTGATCACAGTCGCAATGTGTACCGTTTGTTGATTTAAAAGCGGATGAGCGGACAATAAAAAGTAAACATGTCAAAGTTTACTTTTTCGTATGTTTATTTAAGACCAGATGGTTTAACAATAGCCTATTAAACTGTCAAAGTTAATCCCCTTAAAGTCGCCGCAATGTTTGGCGTGTGTTTTTTAGGGACGGATACACTAACAAAGGACTATTGAGATGCCAAAGTTAATCCCTTTAAAGTCGCCATTACGTCTAGCGTGTGTTGATTTAAGGACGGATGGGTTAACAATGCGCCATTGATATGTCAAGTTAATCGGCTAAAAATCGAATCGAGAACCTAGGGTTTATTTCGAAGAATTTTAACAGATCTATCAAATGAAAAAAAATATTTTGAAAATGAATATCTGAAAGTGTTGCATAAAAGACAAAAAGGCGGTTTTATTCTAGATACATAATGTCAAAATTTATCCAATTGAGTCTTTTTAGTGGTCATTTTGAAGAGATAATAAATCAATCAAATAAAAAGAAAAAATATTTCCATTCGTATAATGCAGGTCAGGGAAACCACATCCTAACATTACGGCGTCTTTCGTCTTGTTCTATATTAATACACGCACAGGGATTAACTTAATATATCAATGGCGCATTGTTAACCCATCCGTCCTTAAATTACAAAAGATTCGAATCTCATTATCCGATGTACACTGTTTTAGTAGAGATTCCGCTGTGAACTGAAATAATTTAATAATCTAAGAGAGAACCATTTCATTTTGAACAACTACTTGCAGGAAAAACCAATTACATGATATTTCTATACCATGAACAGATAAAAAAATAATCAAATTGACAATTTTTGTATACCCTATAATTGCCATTCGCCAAACGGACCCAGTATGTTTTCATATTTCGCTGGGTTTCCGAAAATACATAATATACCACTATTATAGTCATAAAAAATTCTGCTCTGTCCTGTTTATTTTTGGGGTCTTGCCGGATTCCTTGTCGTTGTCCTGTGTTGCTTTGTCGTGTGGGGGTTGCTTTAATGAACGTTGCCCTTCTTTGTTGTTTTTCTTTTATATTTTTTGCTACTATTACTGTCATAAGAAATCTGGTTTACCACTTTTACAGTCATTCGCTAAGCGGACTTCATCCGTACATTCTATAGTTTGTTCTATTCATATCAACTCGATGGTCATAGTCATTTTAAAGTCAAGGTCATACTTTAAAAAACACATATTTCTATATTAGAATCTCATGTTTAAGCGGATATTCTAATGTGAATGAAAATTATTAAAAAGAGGACTTTTTCATTTTGAACCAGCTGCGTGTACACAAAACAAGTACAATGTTATAAATATATCATACACGTACACTGGGTTTCCGAAAATACATGGCAAATTTGGTCATTCGCCAAGGACGTTCTTTTTGTCCAATTTATGACATATGTCAAGTTTCGCAAACCAATTTTATCTTAAAATCCTCCTCTAATTAAAACTTACCTACTGTGCAAACAAATAAAAGAAATTATGCGTCATTAAATGTCGCATATAGTTATAAGAAGACAAGAATGGTACAATACATAATTGACACATAGTCACATTTATGGTATATTAAAGCCCCCCCATCCAAAAATGACAAGGTGGACAAAAGCCCCCCATGAAATTTTCACATAGGACAAAAGCCCCCCCCATCAAAAATACAGGTAGGACAAAAGCCCCCCCATCTTTTTTCAACACGCGCAGGTGCTCAAATTCATCAAATTTCACACAAACTTTTAAAATAAAAATTAAAATAATTTGTTTTAATGTTTATTTATAATGTATATATTGAAGTGATAACAAAGTTTATGATAAAAAATTAAATAATGCATGCATGCAATACCGAATTCATAGCTTTTCAAATACACAACAAGGGTCAGAAGAGTAGTAATGTTTAATCACTTTTGTAAAGGGATCAAATTAATATCCTAAGCACTATGTCACCTACATGTAATGTCCATACATACCTTTTAAACACATAAAAAACACAACTTTAATACACTATATGTAAATTTGATTGACAATGGGGGGGGGGGGCTTTTGTCCTACCTTTACTTTTTTATGGGGGGGCTTTTGTCCTATGTGAAAATTTCATGGGGGGGCTTTTGTCCACCTTGTCATTTTTAGATGGGGGGGGCTTTCGTCCGGGGGGGGCTTTTGTCCGTATCCCTTAATATATGAATTACTATTGGCACTAGTTTATAAATTTGTAAATATAGTAAACAAATTGTAAAAGTAATAAGATGCAATTTTAAGTACTGAACACACTACTCTTACAAGATTTGAAAGCAATAAAATTGTGCTTAAATTACTACCCTTTCATTTCAAAGTTCGTTTGAAATGATATCTTGCACAAATTAACATGTCTGTGATTAGAAAAAAATGTACTTGTGTTTCTAAAGATATGTCTGGACTGTAATTATCTGTTTTTTCATAAATAAACAATCTCATTAACACTTTCTTAAATGATTACATGTATTAAGATTGATATAAAAATATAAACTAAGTATAAATATCATTTTTCATCTTCTTATTATTTTGTTTTATCTCGTACAAATACATTATGCATTATTTCGCTATGAAGAGGAATGTATATGTTATATTTATAATTTTACACCTAATATTCGTTTATAAAAGATTGTATCCATCCGCACAATTTGATTTGCTTGTTAACCCACAACTCAGGACCTTTAAAAAATAAGACCGGCGTAATTACTTTTTCAAACAAGTCTAAGACATATATAATGTTTTAATTTGAAGCTTGACCTTATAACGTTTTATATGCTTCCTAGAAGGAACCGCCTGATGTAGATACAATTCCTAGGTACGCATACTTGTTGCCTGTTTCTAAGGGATTTCCATCATAATATAAAGTCAAGTTATTGTTATCGTCCCATCGAAATATTAATTCTATGGTTTATCTTTATTTAATCTTAATTTCCATCTAAAATAATATGCATGCAAAATATTAAGACTAGTCTGTAGCTCTTCAGCACAGTTTACTCTAAGAAAAATATCATCAGCATACATCAAGTGTACAAGAAGTCTCAGAGATCTTATATCAATACCCTCTGTAACCTTGATAAACAGTTCTTGCTCTAAATCGTTTAAATACATAGCAAACAGGAAAGGACTCAAAGATTCAATCTGTCTAGCTTCAAGATAAATGTGGACAATATATCCTGTCTCAACGTAAAATTTTAATCGTTGACGTTCTTGTGAATAAACTGATAGAATCATGTTGAATAATTTACCGCTTATTATTTATACCATATTTTCGGTATTGCTAAGTAGTCAAACACTTTAGAAAAATCTACAAAGACAAATGAATTTCTTGTTTCGATTTAGAACATAATAAATAAACTAATAAAACTTTTTAAAATGAAAACATTATCGACACACCCCATGCTCGCTCTAAAACCTGCTTTCACTTGAGCTTCAACATATGTATAGTAATTTTCAGCCCATATAGTAAGTCGTCTGTAAATAATATTCGTAAATAATTTTCCAATTACACTTAAAAGAGTAATATTCCTCTAAAATCTGAATAAATATCTACGCTATCCTTTTTATGTAATGAAATGATTTACCCTTTACTTAATCAGACGGGAAAATAATCATTTTCAAGAACTGAATAATAACAAAATATGTAAAGCCAAAATATCCTTCCCAAAGACTAAGACATTTTTTATAATACGATCTGGGCCTTTACTACGACCTGAATTCTGGTCAATAATACCCGATATTATTTATTCTCTAGTAAAAGGTAGGTCCAGTTTTAAAACATAAGCTTTACTTTGTTATCTAAAATACGATTTGTAATTTGTAAAAAATCTATAATCTGTAAGTGTACTTAATTGACAGGAATTTTCAGAGGCTGTTTCCCGGACTTAAAAGTCATGATGCCATTTGAGGCAAATTGGTTCATACATCGAGACAGCTATGTTATATAAAATGTAACGGAGTCAAAATATAAATGTGTCTACTTCCCATCCTTAAAATTTTCCACAGTATTATGGAGAACTGCTGGCGGCATCCATTTTTTGCGTATAAAATTGACAGGGTCAGATTTTGACACGATGATATTGTTGTCAAAGTTTGAATTAAAAAAAGGTTGGCACAATCGAAAATTTGATCTCATCTTGAAAATTGTTTTAGTTTTGAATATACAGAGCAAATGAAATATAAACCAGATTATAAATCAATCATAAGATAACGATTTTGATTAATCTTAAATGTTACTCAGGGAATGTCAGACATAATTTGCGCCGGTCTCCATTGAGAAATTATTAATTTATATTAGTTAGTCTTTCGTAGAGTACATATTTGTTAAATCCAAACACGATTCAACTCTTGATCATGTATTTATAATACGGTTGAGGTCTTTAATGCCTTATTTGTCCACCAGGTACTATTGTTACCGTCTAATCTGTTTGTACGATCTTTTCTTTCCATGCAACCATTAGATTATAACGAGCCATGTGGTAAAATTACTGTCTTTGTTTAAGTAATCAATCTACTTCTTTTTATCGATATCTACGGAAGCCCATTGAGGCCGTTTTGAGTTAGAAGTTAGAACTTAGAAGTTAGAACTTAGATGTTAGATCATAGAACTTAGATCTTAAAACTTAGGTCTTAGCTCTTAGAACTAAGAGGTTCCGTAAAGGCGGGAAAACGCCATATTAACAGCAAGATAGACAAGAAGATGTAAGTAAGATTTATAAACTTGTTATAATGTTTCTTTAATTTTATTTTTTAATTAAAAAAAATTGCAGAGATATAGGTAGTACGTTAAAAGATTAAATGATTATATCTTTATATATAAAAGCCGGGTAAAAACAACCAATTTTAATAGGAGGCAAGGTCGAGCAAACTATCTTCAACAGGCTGGGAAAAACTCCATAAGTGGCTATTTTAGCCAGCTCTAGTTATTTTAGCCGAACCTGGATACCAAAAATACGTTGTGGGACACAAGCGTCGAAACTAATACATGTTGCCTGTATTTGTGTAATTCCCCAATTAGTAATGAAAATTGTGTATCTGTTTTATAATAATTATAATATGTCGATTTTCTAATGTGTTTAAAAAAAAATTCATTTTCTCTAAATCGGCATGTAGTTTGGAATTTGGCTGTTTGTTATTAAGCCAGTAACAAGTGTTTTAATCACAGATTTAGTTGTCGTTCTTAGAGAGGCGCATTTAACAAGACTAGAACTGATTAACTTTGTGTGGTATGTAAATGGTTGCGATAAGTTCAAGTCATGTTGATTTTAAATCCACGGAGAGATCTGTGCAGTCGATTCATTTTATGGCTGAAGTATCAAACAGCGACAACTCGCTCGCAGTAATAGCGTCATACTACCCGGACACATTTAACAAAATAGGAATTGCCCCTAGGCTCCTTCGTGACGTTAGAGGAACAGAAAATTAAACACTAGCAATACTTCAACCATTTTTCAGATAAAACGGCACAGAAAGCGTATGAGGGTTTAAAGGTTCAATGTATGGAAAGAGTGTAGCAAATCAGCGTTTAGAATCCTGGTAGGGATTACTTCGTAGATTAGGTTGCACTGGTGGATTTCATTTTTCAAGGATCTCTTGATTATAACATCGTGTACATATTAAATTCCTAAGATATTGTTTAATGGATTTGATCAAAGCAGAACATTTCCACAAAAGAGTTTTGAAATACCTTACGGAATACCTGATATAATGTACCTGTATATTTTGTACCTGGAATCTATCGTGGGCATAACTTCAGTCATCTGTGTTGATCAGGAAGACATACACATATGCCAAAACTTGATGGATCACTTCAACGGCTTCATTGTAACAAAACCGAAAAACTTGTTCAACTCCTATCGTCGAATAATAGAAAGATTTCGATAGCTATTAAACGAGTCGTAAATATTGCACCTTGAATTTTTACAAATGATTGTGGAGCATTTACAATGACTTACAGTAAACATGTAATTTGGTTTCGTTTTCGCATTCATAATTGTTATTCATATAATTGAATTATATGATTCATTAATTAATTATTATATTGATTAATATTATTATTAATTATATTATTATTCTAAAAGTAGATTTATGTGTTTTCAGACAATTCAACCTGTGTGTCCCATTAATACATTTTGTGCTAAATGATGCCAGGAATCTTGTTAATATACCTATTGAACTGTTTCAAGATAACTGTTCATGAGGAATGCCTGAGGTAGTCAGAGTTTCAATAAATGGCCCGTTCAAATTGTGTGTCTATTCTACATTTAAGATTATGTGCACTTTGCATCAGTGGTCAATCCTTCCGTGTTTCCATTTTTACAAGGTCAAGATCACATTGGCCACTTAAATAAAAGATAATCCATTGCCTTAATTTTAACGACGTGCACTTCTGTATTAATATTTGATGAAATTATTAGCGGATTAATACTGATTGGGGTTACCATGATATATTAGTATGTTAAAAGACAAGGATTTGTCTTATGTAGTATTGAAATAAATGCCATTTGTTACAATTTTCTTATGGTGACAAAGGGGCATAATTCTGCACAAATGCCTGATGGTGTGACCTGCACTTGGCTACAAATGGGGGCCATCAGTATATTCACAACGAAATCGCATTACTGAATAGGCACAATATAATTAAACAAGTAGGTATATGGTCGTCACATTGGCAAGCAACTGTTACATAACTAGCTATAATGGCAGTAAAGGACCTACAAAGTGGCATAAACTTTTGCCAACTATCTTAGAACTTAGATATTAGAGCTTTAACTTTAGAACTTAGTTCTTAGATCTTAGACATTAGAGCTTAGACATTAGAACTTAGTTATTAGAACTTAAACATTAGATCTTAGTTCTTATAACTTAGACATTAGAACTAAGACATTAGAACTTAGTACTTAGAACTTAGATATTAGAACACAGACTTATTAGAATCTTGTTATTAGAACTTTAAAAAATTGGTTATTGAAGAGCTAAAAGAAGGAAACATAACTCAGTTCTCATACATAAAGCTTTATTACTACAAGACACTTATCTCTTTTATCACAAAAAAGAATATCACAATTTCGACAATAACTTGTCGATGGCATACATCCGTGAACACTAAAAAAAAGTTAATACTTCAGCTCTATTACAGTAATATTTTTGGTAAAGTTCAATGATATGACTATTCGTAGAAAAGTGAAGTGCATATAATCTCAGGGATGCCATGAGCCAAAATGGTCAAGAAATGCTAAAGTTATGGTAAAATTCAGTAAAATCTATGATGAGTATGTGTGAATATAAGCCAAAACAGTTAAAGAAATACTCAATTTTGGTAAATGTAATTAATAAATAAATATTATTTAAGACCTAATCATCTTCAGCTCAAGGCCATATATTCACAGTTTAAGTAAATAGTTAAAGTAGTCAAGAGTTGTTACGTGTGGATTCAAACTAAAAGCTTTTAATTCTCAAGAAAAGTTGAGTTTAATAAAATTTATGGTAAAAGCCTGGACATTAAAAAGGTAAAAAGAAAGTTTTTACCACTAGGATGGTTATGTATGAATATAAGCCAAATGGTAATGTAACAAAAGCTTATGTTTGAATAATTATAATAAAATTGTGCATATTTTTAAATGCAAAATGCAGCTCAAAATACCTCATGCTCAGGTACGCTATTCACGGATAATATGCTAAGAATTATTCTGAAGAAATAAAATTGGAAGAACCTAGCCACCAAGTACTTTTGTCATGGTTGGCTTCTTACGAAACTTCACTCGTCGTCAAGTCGAAAGAACCTTTCAAAACCTCAAAAATACACACCAGACGAACGATATGAACAAAAACTGAAACAAGCAAATCCCATCTACATTAAAAAAGATATCAAAATGAATTATCATATCATGTTTTTAAAGACCTCAAAAACACATCATACATAGTTCGTAAACCTGTAAATTAAAGTAATTTTGAACATGAAAATGTTAACAAAATGAATATTTTAAACATGTAGTGCGTTTCTAACAATGTTCCCTTATAAAGAAGATCTAAACTCCTAACCGTGTACGACGGATGTTCTTGTAAGCATGGTTCAGATGAAACAATCATCGAAAATAAAGAGTTGACATAAAACTTATTTTTAAACGTTTTGTTTAAAGTTTAAGAAAATATCATAGCGATTTTAATCCGCCAGGAATACTAGTATTCAAAACATACATGCACATGAGCTTGAAAATTTAACCAGAACGATGAAGTAAGATTTTGGATAAACATTTCTGTAAAATGCCTAATTCGTTTAATGTGTCAATGTAGTATGACGCTATCAATGCAGGCAAGTTGTTGCTGTTTGAAACTTCGAGACATTAAATGCGTCGACTGCACCCGTCGATCGCTCCGTGGATGCAGAATCAATATGGCTTAAACTTGACGTAACCTTTAACATGCCATACAAATTAAGAACCTTTCGAGACATATCTTCGCCAAAATAATCGGGTGCTTTGCGTTCATTAGTTCATTCGGGTTTGAGCCTCATTGCAGAATCTCTAGACATTTCAACCGGTATACATCAGTCTCTCATTTGTGCTCCACCTATCGAAACCTACACACTTGGCACTCTTCTAGATAACTACAGTAATGGGGTCCCTTACATCGTCCTTGTGTACAGCTTCTGAAATAGGAAAAATAATAAAATTATTTTTGTACACATTACAAAACCAACAAAACTGGCAGTTACACAAATTTAAATACTGTTCAGACTTTGAAAATTGTGAAATTACAAAAATACAGGCACCAGATATCAGTTTTGACGCTTATGTCCCTCATCGTAGGTCCTTTTTGTTTGGTTAGAATAGCTACAATGAGCTAAATAACCACCTTTGCCTCCTATTGAAATTGGTTACTTATCACCACGCCTTTTAAGTTATAGAGATATAATCACCTAATATTTTAACATAAAAGCTATATCTCTGTATATCTCTAGTTTTGACGCTTATGTCCCTCATCGCAGGTCCTTTTTGTTTGGTTAGAATAGCTACAATGAGCTAAATAGCCACCTTTGCCTCCTATTGAAATTGGTTGCTTATCACCACGCCTTTTAAGTTATAGAGATATAATCACCTAATATTTTAACATAAAAGCTATATCTCTGTAATTCTTAAAAACAAAATATAAAATTAAAGAAATATAATTAGAAATTTACTTCACAAACATTTTGTACATCTTCATGTGTACCTTGCAGTCAATACTGCGCCTTTATGGAACCTCTAGTCCTATAAAAACTAAGACCTAAGTTTTAAGATCTAGGTTCTAAGATCTAACATCTAAGTTCGAACTGTTGCCTTCTAACTTCTGACTCAAAACGGCCTCAATGGGCTTCCGTAGATATCATTTTAATTCTAAAATGCTGAAGTATGTCACTATCTTGAATTTCCTTTCATTCAATAATGCCAGTGTTTTTGTATTTGACAACATCTCCTTATTGCGGGTGATTTACCAAATAGTACATAGCAAGTTATGTAAATATGCATTGAACTTAAACTGGTCAACTAATAAGTATGTCTACGGGAAGATGGGTTGTTTTTCACTGTACGGCAATAGAGTTCTTATAGCAGCCAAATACTGGGTAATATGAATGGAACCAGATTACCGTCATTATGTTATAAAGTCAAATATCAGTGGGCAGAAAATAAGATCTCTTTCCGGTCGAAGGCCGGTCTGTTTTCAGATTGACTTCCTGTAAAATTTATAGGGAAGAACTGAATATATGTAAAAATTTCAATCTGAAATCTCGGAAACTGATTGGGCATTGTAAAGCAATAAAAATAACATCAAGGATTTTTCTGCTATGGTATACGCCTCTAATTTTAAGTCTGGAAACGAATTATCTACATTCATACGTCTTTTACAATCAAGTTAAATTTCAGATACTTAAGTTCTGATTTAACCATCCCATCTCCTAAACTCCTACAAATAATTCAACGCTGCTTTAACGGGTTATTAATTTTGTCGAATATTAACGAAACCACCACTTAGAAGTACGTCCACGATCCCGTTTACTCATGCGCATGAAAATAGCGAAAAGCACATAAGAAAGCGAACTTATCCGGTATTATCAGATATTTATGTGAAATAAATACAAAATTTATAATTTTCATGATATTTGCATATTTAAATGCGTCGACTGCACCCGTCGATCGCTCCGTGGATGCAGAATCCATATGGCTTAAACTTGGCGTAACCTTTAATATGCCATACAAATTAAGAACCTTTCGAGACATATCTTCGCCAAAATAATCACGTGCTTTGCGTGCATTAGTTCATTTGGGTTTGAGCCTCATTGCAGAATCTCTAGACATTTCAACCGGTATACATCAGTCTCTCATTTGTGCTCCACCTATCGAAACCTACACACTTGGCACTCTTCTAGATAACTACAGTAATGGGGTCCCTTACATCGTCCTTGTGTACAGGTTCTGAAATAGGAAAAATAATAAAATTATTTTTGTACACATTACAAAACCAACAAAACTGGCAGTTACACAAATTTAAATACTGTTCAGACTTTGAAAATTGTGAAATTACAAAATTACAGGCAACAGATATCAGTTTTGACGCTTATGTCCCTCACCGTAGGTCCTTTTTGTTTGGTTAGAATAGCTACAATAAGCTAAATAGCCACCTTTGCCTCCTATTGAAATTGGTTGCTTATCACCACGCCTTTTAAGTAATAGAGATATAATCACCTAATCTTTTAACATAAAAGCTATATCTCTGTAATTCTTAAAAGCAAAATATAAAATTAAAGAAATATAATTAGAAATTTACTTCACAAACATTTTGTACATCTTCATGTGTATCTTGCAGTCAATATTGCGCCTTTATGGAACCTCTAGTCCTATAAAAACTAAGACCTAAGTTTTAAGATCTAGGTTCTAAGATCTAACATCTAAGTTCGAACTGTTGCCTTCTAACTTCTAACTCAAAACGGCCTCAATGGGCTTCCGTAGATATCATTTTAATTCTAAAATGCTGCAGTTTGTCACTATCTTGAATTTCCTTTCATTCAATAATGCCAGTGTTTTTGTATTTGACAACATCTCCTTATTGCGGGTGATTTACCAAATAGTACATAACAAGTTATGTAAATATGCATTGAACTTAAACTGGTCAACTAATAAGTATGTCTACGGGAAGATGATGTGTTTTTTCACTGTACGGCAATAGAGTTCTTATAGCAGCCAAATACTGGGTAATATGAATGGAACCAGATTACCGTCATTATGCTATAAAGTCAAATATCGGTGGGCAGAAAATAGATCTTTTTCCGGTCGAATGCCGGTCTGTTTTCAGTTTGACTTTCTGTAAAATTTATATGGAAGAACTGAATATATGTAAAATTTCAATCTGAAATCTCGGAAACTGATTGGTCATTGTAAAATCAATAAAAATAACATCAAGGATTTTTCTGCTATGGTATACGCCTCTAATTTTAAGTCTGGAAACGAATTATCTACATTCATACGTCTTTTACAATCAAGTTAAATTTCAGATACTTAAGTTCTGATTTAACCATCACTTCTCCTAAACTCCTACAAATAATTTAACGCTGCTTTAACGGGTTATTAATTTTGTCGAATATTAACGAAACCACCACTTAGAAGTACGTCCACGATCCCGTTTACTCATGCGCATGAAAATAGCGAAAAGCACATAAGAAAGCGAACTTATCCGGTATTATCAGATATTTATGTGAAATAAATACAAAATTTATAATTTTCATGATATTTGCATATTTAAATGCGTCGACTGCACCCGTCGATCGCTCCGTGGATGCAGAATCCATATGGCTTAAACTTGGCGTAACCTTTAATATGCCATACAAATTAAGAACCTTTCGAGACATATCTTCGCCAAAATAATCAAGTGCTTTGCGTGCATTAGTTCATTTGGGTTTGAGCCTCATTGCAGAATCTCTAGACATTTCAACTGGTATACATCAGTCTCTCATTTGTGCTCCACCTATCGAAACCTACACACTTGGCACTCTTCTAGATAACTACAGTAATGGGGTCCCTTACATCGTCCTTGTGTACAGGTTCTGAAATAGGAAAAATAATAAAATTATTTTTGTACACATTACAAAACCAACAAAACTGGCAGTTACACAAATTTAAATACTGTTCAGACTTTGAAAATTGTGAAATTACAAAAATACAGGCAACAGATATCAGTTTTGACGCTTATGTCCCTCACCGTAGGTCCTTTTTGTTTGGTTAGAATAGCTACAATGAGCTAAATAGCCACCTTTGCCTCCTATTGAAATTGGTTGCTTATCACCACGCCTTTTAAGTTATAGAGATATAATCACCTAATCTTTTAACATAAAAGCTATATCTCTGTAATTCTTAAAAGCAAAATATAAAATTAAAGAAATATAATTAGAAATTTACTTCACAAACATTTTGTACATCTTCATGTGTACCTTGCAGTCAATACTGCGCCTTTATGGAACCTCTAGTCCTATAAAAACTAAGACCTAAGTTTTAAGATCTAGGTTCTAAGATCTAATATCTAAGTTCGAACTGTTGCCTTCTAACTTCTAACTCAAAACGGCCTCAATGGGCTTCCGTAGATATCATTTTAATTCTAAAATGCTGAAGTTTGTCACTATCTTAAATTTCCTTTCATTCAATAATGCCAGTGTTTTTGTATTTGACAACATCTCCTTATTGCGGGTGATTTACCAAATAGTACATAACAAGTTATGTAAATATGCATTGAACTTAAACTGTTCAACTAATAAGTATGTCTACGGGAAGATGAATTGTTTTTCACTGTACGGCAATAGAGTTCTTATAGCAGCCAAATACTGGGTAATATGAATGGAACCAGATTACCGTCATTATGCTATAAAGTCAAATATCAGTGGGCAGAAAATAAGATCTTTTTCCGATCGAAGGCCGGTCTGTTTTCAGATTGACTTCCTGTAAAATTTATAGGGAAGAACTGAATATATGTAAACATTTCAATCTGAAATCTCGGAAACTGATTGGTCATTGTAAAATCAATAAAAATAACATCAAGGATTTTTCTGCTATGGTATACGCCTCTAATTTTAAGTCTGGAAACGAATTATCTACATTCATACGTCTTTTACAATCAAGTTAAATTTCAGATACTTAAGTTCTGATTTAACCATCCCTTCTCCTAAACTCCTACAAATAATTTAACGCTGCTTTAACGAGTTATTCCCTGCGGTCTGGAGACCGCAGGGTATTGGTACGCGTTTTACTTTTGATGCATGGAGGAGCACGTGACCTGTTTTCGGTACATGGAGGAGCATGTGATCTGTAAGCCGTACATGATTGGTTAATTGACCTTTTCGAAAACCTGGCTAAATACCGCTTTGCCGGTACGTTACGGATAATCCTCTAGGGAATAAGAATTACACATAATTAAGAACAAAAAACTATTACGTGATATTTTTAATTTTCTATAATTATAATACCGTTTAAGGTGGAAAAACTAAATCAATGTTTCTTTAGTATGTATCTCAAAATGTTACAAACAATAAATTGTTTATACTGAAAATCTACAAAATTAAAATATTCGTAGTGGCATCTGCCATAATAAATAGAGATGTTTTCTGCGAAAACTTGTGTGTTTGCTTTTTATTTTTTTGCTCAGAATTATTCATAAAATGGTAGGCCTATTTAATCATTTTCTTAAAAAGAAATAATTGTTTTATGTTCGACCTTCTCCGGTCATTAACGGTCACCAGTTTCCAAAGACCTTCTTCTATATTGATCGATTATTGTCAACTATATTCCTGATACAAACGTTTATTTATCCACCCACCCAAACAATGTTGAAGATACTTAAATGAAATATCTTTATATCATCAAAAATATTCCCCGCAAGAAACCATTTTACTTGTTAATTTTGTCGAATATTAACGAAACCAACACTAAGAAGTACGTCCACGATCCCGTTTACTCATGCGCATGAAAATAGCGAAAAGCACATAAGAAAGCGAACTTATCCGGTATTATCAGATATTTATGTGAAATAAATACAAAATTTATAATTTTCATGATATTTGCATATTTATGAAATATCTATATAACCGCTAACGATTGAATGGTTTGTTTATAATAAATGTTTGTAAACGTATTTTAGATTAGAAAGCTTTCTATCGTTTTTTTTTTGCATTTTAAGTTTCTTAGGTTATGGGCTATTTCCAAAGATGTTGGTATTTCACGTGTATCAACAATCGTTATCATTTGTAAACTTTCTATTATAATTTCGTTTTGAATAAACTTCAATTAAATGTACTTAGCTAAAACGACATTCAAAATAATAGAAAAAAAAGAATAGAATGACGTTAAAAATCAACAGAGACGGTACTAAATATATTGTTTTGCTTGTACATGTAGTTCTTATTTACTTCTTCTTAACTTTAAAGGGATTTACTTCAGACTTTACATTTTGTTTCTATTTGAAATACTTTGTATGTGCCAACATATGCATATGCTTTTAATATTTCAAAAGTTTATAGGTAAAATTCAATAATAGGCTCAATATCATGATCCTTGTGATTGTTTTTCAATGTTTCCTAAGATATGATATGTGAAGTTCGGGCATATTAAATTGTTTGGTTATTTGTTGCTTATACTGATATTGTATAAATAATTTAAGTTTTGGCTATTACTTAAATTCAACCAAAATGTCCATTGAAAGATGTCCAGACGTTCTTTTTTCTAAAGCATTCACCTCAAAACACGTTTGTGTTCCAGTAGCATATGAAGTAAAGAGACAGCCCATCTGGCTGTTTACCATCAAGAGAAGTCCGCCAAAAAAGGTATACGGAACGTTCTTTCGTTTACATTTGTACATGCAAAAAATTAGAGTTTCAAAAGTAGTAAATCCAATTATGGTCAATCCTTTTAGATCTTGAAGCAAATTATCAGTACAGTATTAAACATTTGAAGTTTTTACATACCTCTTCCGTTAAGCTGAAGTTTTACTTTAAAATTAAAAAAGCTAGATTTTTTTACCTCGACTTGCTTCCATATTGCTAGCTATATTTGAAATGTTTGAACATGTTATTTATGGGTGTGATGTCCAAAAACCACTGTGCAGTTTCTCGTGGGAGACGAGTTTAACAAGTTTTCAACTTGTTGAAAATTGTGGTATATTCCCCCTTTTGAAGAATATTTAAGTATTTCACTTAATCTTAAACCGACGTGTAAGATCAATAGTTCATACCCGATCGCATCTAAACATTGATAGCAGATAACATTGTATCATAATGCTCCTCGTGCATTCGTTTTAGCCACAAAAGCTAGTAGTATTTTATCCGTACATGAGAATGCCTAACTTGTTTTTGTTTATCGGTGTTGTATTGTTTGTATTGTCAGGTAATTATATCATTTCTTATTAAGTTATGTGATATAACAGTTAATCAGGTAAGTTTTCTTTTCAATTTGTTTCATTTTCAGAAAGAGAAAACTTACAATCTATTAAACTTTACACTGGGTTAGTCAAAATATTTTAACGTGCTGTGTAACAACTCACTTAAATTCAACAACAAAGTGCGTAATAGTTATATTTCTAATTTTAAACATTAGACAAACGACCGTACTTTGGTGTCATAAAAATGAAATCAATAAATATGAATTTTGGTGATATATTAAGTGAATTATATATTTACATTTACAATAACTATCGTTCCATTTGTGCAGTAATAATATAAACTAATTTTATACACTTATTCATGATGGTTCTTTATGCAGCATTTTGATAATTGCCAATATAAGGTGACTTATAGGTCCATTGGACCTAGTGTAAATGCGGCTACTCTTAATTCACATGCATCATATCGTTGATTTTATACACATGTCGCTATGATAAATACATTTCATATTTTATCAAATGTGTGTCATACTTTTAAGATAATGTCTTCTTATTATGATTAAAGTTAAACCATTTCCTCTTTTAGGCAATTATCACATAATTAAGATCACAGGGGGCTAATACAGTGTTTGGATGGTATATACTGCTTGATGGTGACCATAAATTGAGATTTAAGTCATATCATAACCAGTAACCTTATTATATGTATATAAATATAGACAAGGGGCAGTACTCGGTAAATAGAGAATTTTCGATCACCCATACATTCATTCGAGATTTTCCTCTAATTAAATAAAAAAAGATTTCCACAAAGTATATGCGTTGCATAGCTTATTCAATCCACAATTGATAAACACTAACTATATTCTGATTCTCTTAGCCCACATTAACAAATTTATTTTAAACCGTTAACTTCTGTCACAAAATTGCATGCTCGTATTAGATGTCGCAACACCAACTGCTAGGGGGCGTGAGGGATGTTGCATATTTCCATTATCCATCATGTACAGACTTAATCAAACCGAGTCTGCAATTCTCTTGTAATTTTGTTGTGATTAATGCTTCCGAGGGATCACTTTGTTTCCAGATTTTTATACTTCACAACAGCAGGTGTCAAGTGCTGTGTGGCAGCTGTAAAAAGTTGCCCCGTACTTAACTTCAGTGTTGTTATATTTGTCTGGTCTTTCGGGATCATTGATACCAGCACTATGAAGTGTTGAGAATTGAGTATCGCTCAAGCCGATGCCAGGGGGCGTGAGGGATATTGCATGTTTTCATTATCCCTCGTGTACAGACTCAATCAAACCGAGTCTGCAATTCTCTTGTAATTTTGTTGTGATTAATGCTTCCGAGGGATCACTTTGTTTCCAGATTTTTTTTCTACGGGTTAAATATCAATTTTAAAAGGGGGAGGTACAAATAAACGCATGCAAACAATAACACAACATAGTTTCTATTACCTACCTGTGCAAATACTAGTAGTCGTGAAGCGCTCTACATTCGTCTGTTTCGAACGAATTCTTTAAATCAGTCCAGAACTCTGCTTCGGCGAAGACATTTTGAAACTCTGGTCACGTGATAAAGCCGGTGTTTGGTTCTCGTTATAAACAAAGTTCATACCGAAATGGTTGTAAAATGCGATCTGAAAAGAGTAAGCAATGTATACATCAGCTGTTTTTGTAAAAGCAAATTTTTCTTTGTGAAAATGAACTTTTACCAGCAAAGGACGTCTTCTGTTAGGTAGAGCTGGTACTGGAAAGAAAATCTTTTGTGTTAGAAGAAATTGTCAATCGCCTTCGAAATAAGGGGAAAACAGTGCAAATAACACGTGCAACAGGCATAGCATGTTGTGTATACGATGGGAATTCATGTACTATCCATCAGTTGTATCATAGTTTGGAGACCTTTCTGTTGAAAATGTGTCAGGGTTAAATCGTATACATATACATGCACAGTGCGTTAACTGGAGTGCGGGTATTAGTTACCCGCACTCCAGAGCATGCCCATTGATTGGCTCAATTTTGCTGGGGTTTACATATTGTGACGACAGAGAAAGGGAAAGCGACAGAAATGTCATATTCAGATGTTCGTTCATTGGTTCATTTTTGCCGGGGTTTCATATTGTGACAACAGGGAACGTGCTTTTATGTTTGACTATGATACAAAAGAGAAAGAACACCAAAACACTCGGCAATCTGATTAATACTCGGGGGCTACGCCCCCTCGTACAAATCAGATAGCCTCGTGTCTCGGTGCTCTTTCTATTACTTAACCGGAATTTTTCTGACCGGCGCCCTGGGCCAGGGGAAATTGTAGACGTTGTGAAGAATAACAGGAAATTTTAGTATGTGCTTGACAACATACTATTATTCTAGATAAATGTTCATTGATAAATCAAAAGTTATTTGGCACAATCAACAATGTATGCAAGATCCAAGATCCTAAACGTCCTTTTGGTGGAATTCAAATGATTTTTTGTGATGACTTCTTGCAATTGCCTCCTGTAGAAAATTTACCTCACGGGGACAGTGGCCGGTATTGTTTTGAATCAAATGATTTCAGTATCTGTTTTACACACATGGTAATATTAGAAGAAAATATGAGACAGACTGAAAGTAAGCTTTTGCAAACAATCATTGGAGTGTTTGATGGCTATGTTTCTCCAGATATGGAAATTTTATGTCAAAACAGGCCACTAGATAATCTGACATCACATACAGTAAAGTTGTTTGCCAGGAACGAGATGATTATATTAAGCACTGTGTTTTAGAATTTCCTGGCAGTATGTATAAGTCTGAAAACAATGGCAACGCGTCAGACTTATCCAAAATCTCTGTACCAAATATTCTGTGGCTTAAGATAGGATGTCAAGTTATATTAATGCGTAACAATGTCTTTATTGATAGAATAACTTCCCATTATTCTGATTTGAATATGACAGAGTTATGCTCCTTTTTCAACTTAGAATGTTTTGGCTAAGTCAGTCAGTCCTTTTTATTCATAAAGCTTTTATTTTAGTGTCAAGCACTGAGAAATGTCAAGCACACTGTCTTTCTGAAAGCTCTTGTTTTAACCTGCATTCAGCAGAATTCTGTGTTGAAAAGCCAATTCTTATGACTCCCTAAACTGGTTTAAACTGGAAATATAGGTTTTGTGTTTCTGTTACAAAATTACGAAATCCGCTTACCTTTATACCCTTATAACTTTGAAGTTTGAACTACTGCAGCTAGCCGTAGCTGGTGTTACTTTCCTATTTTTTTTCGAAGAGAACTTCAGTCACACTCGAATGTCCTGCATTTGATTTTCTGGACACAACATTTTGACCTGTCAGTATACTGTTGATGGTTCTTCTGTATTGCAGAGCATTGGGGTTACTATTTGCCCAATTGTAAGTTGACCGTTGCTGATTAAAGATATTTTCTGTTACGTCAGAGTTGACTAAAGCACGGGTAATATGTATGTTGCTTGACCGTTTTAGTGCCGTGTGACATAGAAGCACAAAGCATTAGATACAGGCGTGTATGTCTTCATGACAATGTTGAGACATCAAAACTTTTTAGGTTTATTATCCTTTTCATTTCCAAATTTTTCCCATTCTAAAAACCAAACACTTATTTCATTTAGTGTCACAAGTCAGGGATCATTGATAGTTGCTATTGGTTTAAAATCGCGAAATATTGAGATAATTTGGGATGTTTTCTCTAGAAATTTAATTGCACCATCCAAAATTTCCTCTTTTTCACCTTGTGTGTTTTGTTGTGTTGGGCTTTCTTTAGGGATTCTGCTTTACTCTATTTTATTGTCACATCCGTGTTATTTGTGCCGTGTGGCGGCTGTAGAAAGTCTCCCCATACATTTAATCAATGATGTTATATTTTCGATCCTTGAATATCGTTCAGCACAACATTATTGTTGTGTAACCATGTTATTTGGTACTTTTAGTTTCTTCTTTTTGGCCATTTTCAACTTGGGTGGTTTAGGGCAAAAGCATTCTTTTACTTGGGGACCATACGCCGCTTTTCATGGAATGGCACTACTGTGTCACATTGAAGGTTCAATGACAACCGCCGTATGAACACATCTGCGGATGTCTCTAAATTCAAAATTTCACCATTTCGTGTTAAATAATGAATTCTGCTTAAGCCGGTGCTAGGGGGCGTGGACGGTAACTTGTACTTTACGGTAACTTGCACTTTCCAGTACCGTCCATGAACAGGTTCAATCAAACCGAGCCTGCAACATTTCAATTTTGTTGTGTTGGGCTTTCTTTAGGGATTCTGCTTTACTCTATTTTATACCTAGTAAATAAATTAAGCATTTCAGAATTGAGCACTTCCTCTGCAAGGTGGTTCTTCATTTCCTGCTGATTATCTGGGAACATGTTTTCATTTGAAAGTTTTTTCTATGTAATTGCAAGCTATTCTGTATGTCCCATCTATAGCAGTCTACAAGTATTTTCCATTGTATAGTAGAACCATTTATTAAGTTAAATTACGAGTGTTTTTTTTGCGTGGTACCAGTTTGACTTATTCCACTCTTCAAAATATTATTTCGGATTTTTTTCAAAACATGTGATACATCCTTGGTGAGAATTACCGTTTGTGATGTAGTTGGACTATTTCATTTTAAATTATAATTCGACTTAGAATTTTCACCAACACACAAATGCATAAAAGAGCGGTTACTAACTGCACCGTCTTTTCACGTGTGAATTACATGAAAACCATATGTCCAAAGATGTTACACTACTTTCAAAAGGATGCTGTATAACTCAGATGCCTGGATACCATCACTTACAAAAAGAGCAAAAGGAAACAGGAACCCAGTTACTCCCAGAAACAGCGTTTGCATTATATGAGTCTCTTAAGTATTGTCTACATTTCCTTTTCTGAGGATGTTACACTTGTCCCATTCCACACTCAAGTCAGTGAAACCCACTAGCTCAACAACATCACCATTTTCCGAACTGATTGAATTGACATCTCGTCAAATATGAATCCTCCCACCAATCCTTCCTCGGGGATTCCTTTCCTTTTTGCTTCCTCTAACATCCATTCAAACATTGAAGGATCAAAACAGAGATCTTGTTTCAGTTTTTTTTTTTATAAAACTAATGTTGTTGCTGATGGAAGAAAGAGAATCTTTGAAGATAACAGTCGTTCATAACTGTGTGGACTTCTGTTAAAAATCTACAGGCATGTCCCTATAAATGATTTCGACCACTGTCTGCCTCTTGGGTCGTTTGAAATAGTGAAAATGAATTAACTAATTCAGTATTTGCATGTTTTAGCAGGTGTTTAATTCTTGTAATTTTATGATCATTAATATCATTGCTTTGGCCTGTACATGGACTTTTATTTGGTTGAAAATGTCATTGTTCTACAAGTTCTACATGTGTTGCTTTGTAAAGCAAATCCAACAGCGCAATTGCATGTTACAGATCTAATAATTGTTCTTAATGCAGGTTTTGATTCTGAAATTTGTCCATTGTGTGAAACCTACTCATTTTTATAGATTGCTTGTGTATAATTCCATCACAAATATGAAGGTTCTGCACTAAAGAACATTTAACGGTAATACTTGATTCAGAATATTCAAATGTATTGTCAATGTCAATCTTTCTCAAATTAACACTCCTTCCAAAAACATTAAGTTTCCAGATGCCATTGTCATGGAATGATACTGTTTTAAACACTACCATTGGCAATACAGTTGCTTTCTATGTGACATGACACAATTTTATCTGTTGTCTTATTTATAGTGTATGTATGAATTATGTGCTTTACAATATCTTCAAGAGAATGTCCAGTTGCTTTAATAGGTGCCATTGGCTTTAGAGACACTCCTCTATATAATGTCAGCCATTTACCACTATGTCCTCTCGTTCTTACACGTTTTACATGCGAAAAAAGTTCTGTCAAACCTTCAAGAAGCACTCTCATTCCAACAATGGGCTGAGAAGACCTGTTATTTGTTCCAGTTTATATGTGTTTTATAACGCATTTACTTCTATTTCACTTTCTGCATCAGAATGCAAACGTGACATTTTGCTGGAAAGAGATAAATATATTTAAATGGATTTGTAGTTATGCTACAATTCTATTTATTTAATAGAGAGGGCAGATTATTCCAAAAGCAAGATAGATAGGGTTATGGTTCTTAAACAATGCACCCTCTTGTCATTTATTTAATATTTTAAAGCTACTTTCCCACATATTGTTGTTTTAATTTCAACAGGAATGGTCATTAGCATCACCGTATCTGTTTACAGTTATAAAGCATGCGTTAAAAAATACTTATCAGTTTCCACGAGATTAACATGACTTAAAAATTGTTATTCTTAACTTAAAAAGAAGTGTAAATACCATTGCCTATACTTTGATCAACTTTTTGAAAAAAAAAATAAATAAAGCGTTGCAACGGTTTAAAAATATAGGAGAATAAAAGTGCAAAAACTTTAACAAGTGGTACTGCCTTAAGTTTCATGTAAATCCATAAAATAGATTTTGAGTTAACCACCAGTCATTGACAAATGATGTAACTTTTCCAAAAAATGTTGACATAGAAGACATTGATATTGAACATGATGAGGAAGAATTTGACAGGGAAAATGATAATGTTATACAGAATATAATTCATGAGGAAAATGAAGCATCAGATTTCAATATTCCACAAGGATTTGATATTGATAGTGTCATGCAAAACATGACTTACAAAAAGGAAGTGGCACAAACCCATACTATTATAAACGGAATTATCAGAGGTATTGATAAACCTAGGTTAATTAAGTTTGTGAAAAAAATGCTAGTTTTGTAACAAAATTAACTTGGAACAAGACGGCATCATGTGGCATACCCAAACAAAATATTGTAAGCTTTTATAGGGAAGTGTATGAGTACAGAGCAGGTGGTGATTATAATCTTAGTTGTTTTACGTTCTTTGAGACTGAAGAATTTTCAGATAACCATATGATTGTGTACTACAATATACTAGAAGCAATGAGGTTGTTTTTCCTGAAAGAGAAAGTTGATTTTCTTGAATAAGGAAAGAGCCACATTATGAAAAGACATATAACTGATGCTTCAAGGGCACGTATCCGTTATGTTTCATGGTATTATCTGGCATCTCTCAGGAAAAAATATGCTCGTATGCAAAAAAAAAGTCATTTGTGTGACAACTCTAAGCAGGGCCAATACATTTATAATGATGCGAAGTGGAATATTTTCATTCTCAACCTCCTACAAGAACATGAGTTCTATTTAAAAGAACACAATGATGAACTAGAATCTTAATAAGTATGTCATTTAATGTATTCACCAATGTGAACCCATTATTTTGGTTTTCTACGCTTTATCGTCAAGAAAATATATAAACAACATTGTACTGTTTATTTTTTCGCCAATATTTACATTGTTTACATGTGGTATTAACCCGGCTGATGTATTTACCGCTTATGTTATACTGGGAACCATATCTCCTTGAGCGAGAACCAATGAAAGATCTCGATACACCGGTTTATCACATGACAAGAATTTCGCCGAAGCAGATTTCTGCACTGAATTGAAGAATTCGTTCGAAACAGACGAATGTAGAGGCAATAGAAACTATGTTGTGTTATTGTTTGTTTACGTTTATTTGTACCTCCACCTTTTAGAATTGATATTTTACCCGTAGAATTTGGTGTTGCGACATATCGTACGAGTAAGCAATTTTGTGACCGTAGTTAACGGTTTGGAATAAATTTCTTAAAGTCGGCTGAGGGAATCAGAATAGAGCTAGTGTTTATCAATTGTGGATTGAATAAGCTATGCAACGCAGTATACTTTGTGGAAATTTTAATTTAATTACTGGAAAATCTCGCATGAATTTGTGGGTGATCGTAAATTCTCTATTTACCGAGTAATGCACCTTATCTATCTTTATATACATATTATAAGGTTATGATTTGAATGTAATTTAAAGGTCACCTTCAAGCAGTATATACCAACCAAACACTATGTGGGTCCTATGTGATTAAGATACACTAACACTGTGAATTACTTGTAGCCTTATTAACACAAGTCGAGTCAAATATTTATTAGCATAAACATATAAACCTGTTTTCGCCAACACATCTTTAGATTAGGTTAGATTAACAATAGTGATATGATATTGAAAAGGATGACAATTTAAATTTAAAGTGGCATTTTCATGTTTTCACAAAAGATGGACATATTTAGATACATACACATACCATACATGTCACCTCAGCCATCCATATTCAATATAATACATACTGAATATAACAAATAATTTTAAGAAATGCACATTTCTGTTATACATCAACAATTTCATTTCTCTTCTTCAATGCGAGATAAACAAATTTTAAATGTTTTACTAGAACAGATCTTTTGGGTGTTGACATTTATAAGTTTATTGCATTTATTTATATTAAGCCATGTATTTTAATAACTATCTAACAGCGTTGAACGTAATTCGTAAAAAAAGACATACTAACAAAAATGATAGTCTGATTCAACTTAATTCATATAACATCTTCTACATTATGTCTTGATTGTGATAATATTCCTATATCGACCTTCTTCATTCACTAATTTGTGTGATGAGCATTTAAATAACTAGCTGAAATAAAATTTGACCTAAATTCTCTAAAATAACTAAATTTAGAAGACGAGCCATATTTAGATTACTATTGTCGTAAATATTAATTATGTATTCTTTGAATAATACATATAACATTCATTTCTGATATTCTATCACACTTCCACAGGTAAGAATCATATATTGTTATACGTTACATGCAATAAATCATTTTGTCTCTGAAACGTCATTAAGGTGGTTCATTTAAAAGTACAACTCTAATTAAAGCAAAATGTGTAAAGGCTACTATTTCTTGAAACCGTAAAACTTAATACTAGATTTACAGGATGGGACATGTTCCATTTTGTTATTCTTGCTGTACAGACATCCCACGATGGCAAGTGACCGATTCCCCAATGGTCCCCTGTTAATGTGTTTAATCAGGTATGTATATTAATATATATACAGTACCTGGTTTAATGATCGATAAGGGCTAAAATGTAAGCAAAGAACTAAGATGGAGTAACGAGAATGTTTTATAAAACGCTTGGTCAGCCCCCAAGTTGTGGCATATTCGAACCCCAAATTACTCAGAAAATAGACTAAAACGTTTTGAAAAAAAAAGATGAATTTCCTTCATTATTCATGAACAAAAAGTAATACCAAAATACAGAACAGGCTTTAGGATGCTCAGTTATTCCATTCATTCCAGGACATGGTAATTTCCGAAAAGCTTTTTCATGCTATGCATGGCAAAACCTTTTTATATAAATAATATCCTTAATTGGAATAGTTAAATAGTTATATATACTTGAGTAAGGCTTATTTTTTATTTCATACCAAAACTTAATTATTCTTATTGTACGTTCTATAAGGAAATTAACCTTATTCACCATAAACTGCTGTACTGTATGTTTGTTGTTTAACATTATTTCGAGTGTTTATTTTAGAGCCTTTAATTAACCGCGTTCTAAGTCCGATGATATATAGAAACCCCATATTTCAGATCCGTTACATAAAAAATGTTATACAGTTATACATGTACTATTGAATTAAAAGTTTCAATCTTAATTTATATTTTCTGAGAGGAAATTCAGAAAAAGAGCCTTAAAAGCGTGTGTAAACAATGCTTTTTGAGCCTTAAAAAACTTCCATGAGATGATAGAGTTACTCCTTAATAAATAAGTGTTAAACTTGTTTCAAAATTGCATTATCAAACTTAATTCTTAATTGACGTCAATACCCCATTTCCTACAATAACTATACAATCTATTAGGTAAAATGTGTAAGCCTTGCTTAGAGAAAGAAAATAAAGCAGTATCTTCAGCAAACAACAACATATTATTTTGTAACTACTCAATCATTATGTTTAAAACATCTATACTATTTTCAGCTAAGTAATCTTGCATATAATTAATGAACATTATAAGCAAAAAACGGAGATAATGGCTCTGTCTGTATCAAGCCCATGTATATATAAAAAAGTCAGTTAATGAGCCAATATGTCGTACACCTAATTTTACAATATTATACATACATCTTAAAAATTTTACATTTTACTTGACACACCAATACCAATTGATTAGAACCAAATATAATTTCTATAAATTAAATCAAATGCCTCAAATGCAGAATCTACAAATACAGTTTACAAGTTTTATCAAGTTTAATAATCTTATCAATAATAGAATTTTGTACCAATATGCAGTCAACAGTACTTCTACAATCATAAACCCATACTGATTATCTGTTCTCTGACAATTAACGAAGTCATGCCAAGATTACCGAGCATAGTTTTGAAAAAAAGTACTTGTTAGCGAAATACTCATTTAAATATTTACTTCATTGGGATCACATTCTTCAGACGAGGTTGATAAGATTTACTTGTGAAAATTTGATTAAAAAGATTACACCATATTGGAGATAGTAAATCATTACATTCAATAAAGATTTCAGGTAAAAAAAGATTATTCTCTTTTGTTCCTATTCAGCGAAGAAACAGCCATAGTTACATGTACCTCCTCTATAGTAATTTCTTTATCTAGCATATCAACTTATTTTAACATAACATCATCAATGTTAATACACTGTTCAGCATCATCATTTGAAATAAATTTTGGCTGTTATAAATTTTTAAAATGTGTAAAGAAGAATTGCATGCAACACTTTACAATCGGAATCTTTCTTACTATTTTTTAAAAATAATTTCCTCCCAAAATAATTTCGGAGGGTTTTTGATAAATTATGCATTTTATTATTTTGAGCACAGTGATCTTCTGTATTTGCTCTTCTGTAATTTGTCCAACTGTCTGATGTTAATCAAATTTTCCATATTAAAGGCAGACTTACAATTTGAATATAATCTATTTGCATAAACAATTTCTTTTCTTGCATCTTTGCTATTTTGGTCAAACCGTTGACATAAGTTTGAGCGACCTTTAAATTTGATGCCGTATTTTATATTTTACAACAATTGCCTGCATGTGCGGGATGTTCTTTTCCTAATATGCACACGATAGATCAGCGCTTTATTTTTCACACCAGGAATTTACAGTTTGTTTGCACAAAAATAAAACACTGTTTCCTTCACAAAATTCGGCTCTCTCTCAAACTATAAAACTCCGCGAACATCATGCAAAGTTCCGCTAATAGACCGCATATCATATGAGTGTAATTGACAATCACCGGAAAGGCTTGTATCATAATTGACATTTGGTTGGCATAGCAGGACATTCGAATAACAGGGTTTGTAATATAGTATGCATAGCTCGTTATTGCAAATGCAGAGCTGGACATTTCAAATGCCGATCTTACTGGATCTTTAGACATTCGATATGCATAAGTTAACATTAGGAATGTAAAGCTTCAATAAAGAGCTAAGCATTCGCTTAACCTACACCAAAGCAAGGCATAGAAAACATCAAAACTTGCTTTCTAGTTTCAAAAGGTAGACTAAAAATTCATATGTTTTGTTCATGTCATGCGTTTTGTTCAAGCAAATATTTGTCTTTTCGAGGAGACAACCGGATTTACGCATGATTAATTTTAGCCATGTTCCACGAAAAACTTACTTCAGCACATGAAATCAGACAGTTGTAAAGCCCTTTATTTGTATATGGAGATAAGAAAACATTGTATTGCCATCTTAAGATAATGTAAATAGAAATGATTTGCAACAAAGCAAGAAATTCAAAATGGATCCCGAAGTCCCCGTATATAACAAATATACTGGACCATTATTAACGCAAGAAGGCTTATTTTTCGCAGTGATAATATCACTTTTGTTAGTTCATTGAACTGCTGTCTGGTCTTTCGTTTGTACGGTGTGATAGTGTGATGTTGTTCATTTCACCGACACTTAAGAAAGTTGTGTGACGTGTTTTAACTTTCCAGGTAGTTCGGGAAGGGTAGTGGCTCTATCCAGGTGCGAACCTATATAAATTGTACGGATGTATCTTATATCCTGTCCCACCAATATATAACTCTGGGCTGCGATGTGTCTAAAAATCTTTAAGTAATGCCTAATGGGAGCAAGTATTAAAGGAACATATAAGAACATATTAGTGACAGATTACCTATGTAGTTATACTTGAAAATTGATAAGCCCTTGCATTGTGAATCTGCTATTAGAATATATACATAAGGGATATGTTACTAAAACGGCATTTAAGGGAAGCGGATTATTGATTAATCTAAGACAGATTATATTCGAAATCAGGTTAAAATGATTACTTTTGAATGAACGAATAGACTAAGAAGCATAGGGTGTTTTGTCAAGTTATATTTCTGTATGATAATAGGTCAGAGGTCAGAAGCCTTGGATTGTTGTCCAGGTTACAGAGATGTTACTGGAAAAGACCATTATCCAGAACTATGCATGACATACTGTTGCGTGAGAGTAGGTTTTAAAGTTACAGAATGCTGCGACGATTACAAATGGCGGATACCTATTTCTGACAAAGAAACTCAAAATTGTTACAAAGAATGGACCAAACTGCGTATGTAAGTATATACGTCACTCTTTTCGGATATTTCTATATCAATTTTGCAATCCTTAAACCGTGTGCTCTGTAAACTGTTAGAGCTCAATTATCACGGTGTGTAACATTTCTGACAGATTTAGATTATTTCTTGATGTAAAACTCATTTTGGTTTTTGGCAGGTTTGATCTGAAGTTGCCAAAATAACTTTCAAAAACCTTAGACTGCTGTGCAGGTTACAAAGAGCTATATGCGATACACTGTATCTTAAGAATAGGTTTTAAATTTAAAGAAAGTTGTGATGATTTCAGCGTGCAGGCAGCTACAACTGTTGATTGGCTAATTCAGCACAAGTAAGTATATTTCATACATGTACAGTAACTTTGATATTTCCCATCCATCAACCATTCTAAAACTGATTAACATGTTCGCCAAATTCGACACTCTCCGTCATATATTTCTTTATTAAAATTACAATCCTTTTACTCTGTGCTTGTTTTAGTAGCGCAATAACCACGGTAAGTAATCGTTATTTTGGAATTTTTTTTTGGCAACGGGCTGAAAATGATTTAAATTGGCAAAAATAACTTTTGAGCCTCTCTGAAAAATCGATTTTAAATTTATATTTTAACAAATGATGTATGATACAACTATCAATCACGGGACATTACAGTGTTCAGTTTATTATTTAGTTTATATTTCAGTTTATGAAACAAAGTTAACGTATTAACCAGTTTGCTTTAATAGATTTAGTCGAAATTCTTCTGAAAAAGAAGACGTATTCAAAGTGTTTTACCCTGATAACAAGAGAAATAAACCACCAGGTATACATTGGTCACACTTTCCCTTCATGACCGGGAATTTAAATCAAAATAAGCAAAGTCTAAGTAATAAAATTGTTAAAGAAACAGGTATCAGTAATATTGCTTGAGTGAAAACGGTCTGCCAATGAATCAAGAAACGGGTTAATTTCTTAAAAAGATCAATTACAGTATGTCCATCCTTTGTTTTCTGTCCCCCGCCTTTTCGAAGAAAAATGGGGGATATAGAAATAGGCTCCGTCCGTCCGTCACATTTTTGTGTCCGGTCCGTAACTTTGTCATTTATCAAAGGAATTTGAAATAACTTGGCACAAATGTTTGTTTTAATAAAACGATGTATCATGCGCAAGAACCAGTTCCCTATCTCCAGGGCCAAGGTCGTACTTGCTCATTCAAGGTCAACATTGTCTATTTTAGGCAATTGACCTTTTTACAACGCGATCCGTTGCTATGAAAATTTTACAGAAAGAAGTATTTTCCCGCGAATGCGCAATCTGCGTTGGGCAAAAGGAGCGTCGCTGACATGTCTTGTACTAATTCCAGATGAATAGCATGTGTAGTGAAACCGAAAAACAGGCATACGCAGACTTTCTGCCTCTCTTTATTTTCTTTTACATAGAGTGGTCCGAGAAGGTCTATGCCAGTCCTGGAGATCGGAGTTGTTTCTGAAACACGCGCTTTAGGCAACGGGGCCATTGTTGGCAATTTACATGGACCTCCTTCTATTTTACGACATACATGACATTCTTTTAGAACTTTGCACTACCATGCGGAATCCAGATATTGAATCTTATTTCACTTAAAGTTTGTGACATGCCACTGTGCATTAACTTTTTATGCGCTCTTGTTGTAGCCTCCCTCCGCAACTTAACATACCGTTTTCATCAATAGAAACATATAATTGTTTTGCTATTTTATTCGTTTTTTTTTGAGGCAATAGAGTTAAAAACATCTGAAAATCTTTACTTTTGCACATATTGTTGCCACATAAGCACTCTGCTTCAGCTAACTGTTCACTAGAAATATAACTTCTCAGACATTTCTAACCACGTATTTTGTTCACGAATCGTTTACACCAGGCAGTGACTCTTATCAATCTCGTTGCTGATGAGTAGCTAAATTCGTTAATTCGAAATGGTGTTTCATTGTGGACTGAAACCACATTTAGGTACTTTTGAATGCTCAAAGGCAGTTTCAACTTCTTTAAACAACCTATAACCTTTTCACCAGGCACAAAATTTTCTTCTACATTATCATTTTCTGTTTGGCCACTTATCTATTGGTAATAACAACCATTTTGGATCATGCCACCATAACCTGTCTTTACAGAGATTTGATCAATCACATCCTCGTTTAGCGATGTCTGCTAGATTTTGTTTTGTATTCACGTACCAAAGACTAACATTGACGCCTAATTTCCTTAACTTTATTTTCTATAAACACTGGTAGAACTTTCTTAGATGATATTCAATTGAGCACACATAACGAATCTGAGAACAACACTTTTGAAGCCAACGGTAGCTTAATCTGTGTTTATACGTAACTCAAGCACCTTATGCCTATCAGAACTGCCAATAGCTCAAGATTTGGTATTGTCATGCGCTTTACCGGAGCAATCCGAGTTTTAGAGAATATCTTCTGTTACAAAAAGATGGATGTTGCATACGCTTTATTTGAAGCATCACAGAAACATACTAACACATATGTTGTTAATTTCCGTTGGTTCCGTTGGTTAGACAATGATACGTATCTCTTTAATGCCACACAATATATTTTTATCAAATCCCATTTGATCTTTAATTAGCCATTCACTTTTACCGTCTGCATCTAGCTTATCATCCCAATCAAGACATTTATTCAAGACCTTTTGAAGTAATACTTTTCCTCTCATTGTAACGGGTGAAAACATTCCCAAAGGATCGTAAACAGAAGCGTGTTGTCTGAACACGTATCGTTTTGTCATTAAAAGTTCTTCGTTAATGAGTTCAGATATTTGAATAGCAAATTTGTCGTTTTCGTATTCCATGTATGACCTCATTATATGATAGATCCTCTTTTGCTATTTTTTAAAAAAAATTCTTTGTTGTTACTCATCCATTCTCGTTCGTGCATTCTTGCGTAACTGAACATTGATTTAGCACTTTTGTATAGAGATATCGCCTCTTCAGTAGTGTATGTGCCTGTTACTAAATTTTCCTTATATATATTCTCTTTTATTTCATCAGCTAAATATGTTCCGTATGAGTCTAAATGACACTCGACTGTAGAAAGAAAGGACTGGATATAACGCCAAATGGTAAACGTCGGAATCTTAATTCTTTGATATGGTCCTCGTCAACTTCATGTTCTCTATAATTTTTGAAACAATAGAATCTGGTTGCATCTCCTTCCGACAGCTGTAATTTTACTTGCAGAAAGGCTTTTTTCGATGTCAGCAACAATTCCTACCTTTGGTATCCTAAATCTCAAGAACATACCACACAGATTACGTAGAAGTACTGGACCTCTGTATAAGCATTCATTGAGGCTTCTATAAGCTTTTCTAATCCTTTCTGACGCATCGTAGACGATCCTCAATTATTTAGTTTTCTTATGTGGCTTAATGACAACATGATGTTGGATGAAATGTTTGATTCCGTCGTTTGTCATGCGATCAATCTTTTAAATTACACCCTTTTCCAACTGATCCAGAATCACAGCATCGTATTTTTGCAGTAACTCCGGTTGTTTATCAATTTTATTAATAAGCGATTTCAATCTCCCTTAAGCCAATCCACTATTTTCAGGGAGATCAGATATATCTTCTTTCAGAGGCCATGTAACTTGGTATTGTCCGTCTTCGCGTTTGAGGGTCTCCTTGAAGTTTCTCATAGCTTTTTAATCATCAGTATTTTCAGTTTTATCTGTAATTCCTACTGATTCAATGTTCCAGAAGTCTATAAAGCTCGGTGTAATTGGCAAAACTTTATCAGCATCAGTTAATACACTATTTTCACCGAGCGTATTTCAAAAAGGATGATCAGCAAATTGATATCATCTGAATTTTCTACTATGTCGCAAACATTCGTTCTTCCAGTTATAAGCTTTGACAAGAGCAGGTTTAATCCAGAATTCACTAAAAGATTTCTGATTCAATTATATATAGATAGTAATTATTTCATTTCCAATTAAAAGATCAATTGAACTGAACTCTTTTTCTGTAGGAATGGTATCTGCTAGAATAAGATTTCGTGTAAGTTCATATTATCGCTGTGATTGTTCCTTTTTTACCGGATTGCGTTGTATTACGCCACTTACAATAGGCACAATATTTGCTGTAAGGTTCATGTAATTTCCGGATTTCAATTTGACTTTTACTCTAGTTGTTTTCGTTCTAATTGGTTTTGATTTTTCACTTCCAAAAGTCACCAGATGTAATTCTTGCTCACCTTCCTCTTCTGCCAGTGACTTCGTAACTATGTCCTGTGCGATCCTGAATCTAAAATCAAACGAACTTGTTCACATTTATCACCTTCCTTTCCTTAATTTCTGCAAAGCTGTCTGCTTCAAGACCGTTTCGTTTGACGAAAGAAGTCATACTTTTCAACTTTTCTTTCTGTATTATTTACTGCCCCAGAAAAATGAATAGGTACTTTTACTGAATGTTTTGGAAATTTATTTTCGCATAGGCTTCTATGATGCACATTTGCTTTTCCGCAATATACACATGTCTTTGTACTCTTACAGTCATTTGCCATATGGTTATCTTTTAGGCATCTGAAACAACTACATATTAGTTGCTTCTTCCTTTCTTCAATTGTTTTACATTTATTACGCTTATCGCTACAGTGAGCTTTTTCACAGACTCTACAATCTTTAGTAGGAACAATTTTCTATTCACTCACAACTAGAGCACTTGCTATGTCACGTTTTGTAGCTTGTTTTTCTTGTACTTCTCTGGAAAAAAGCTGATTTTGATATTTGAAATCCTTGCATCTTTTCATTTGATTGAGTTGACGTTTACAATTTATCTTTATCTGCCTTCTCTTTCGACACAACATATTGCCGTAATATATCAAGTAAGATACGTATCGACCATTTCTTGTCTACACCTTTAAGTATTACAAGCTGCAAGAAACCATCACTAAGTATTTTGCTTCGGATCATCAACACAAAAGCATGTTGATATATACTTTCATTTAACACTTCAATACTCTGCCGATGACGTTCAACTTTATCAATAAGTATCTAAGACTCTCTGTTGTATTCCGTGCTGTGGCTAAATCTGTGAATATCAATAATTTCCCATTTGTCTCCAAATCGTTTATGTAATATTTCAATAGCCACGTCATAATTATCATTCTACAATGAAAGTCCCGCTATTGCGTTTCTAGCTTCACCAGTTATTTTTCCTTTCATACAGTTGCATTTATCAATATTTGATAACCTTTTATTACCATGTATGGCACTTTCAAACGAGTCCCAAAATTCTGTCCACTGTAACCGATTTCCACTGAACGAAAGTATATCTATCTTTGGAAGCTTCAGTGCATCCTTTTGTGATTATGTTTGTGTCTTTTGGTGTTCAAAGAATTCCTGTTGTATTTGCATTTGAATTTCACTTATTATCTGTTGATCCATGAAAAATTCATAATGAAGTTTACTTTGAAGTCACACATCTTTTGTACAGCACTTTGTTTAGTTTCAGGAGTACTTTGTTCCTTTACTTTAGGTGCTTCAAGATCTTTCAGTTTTTTTTGGTAATCAGATGAAGCTTATAAAACACTGACCATGCCTTTTCCGATAAAGTACAATCGTTTTCAACAATTTGCTGTGTCATTTCATCACCTAAGGCTTGTGATAACTTTTCTGACTGATTATTAAAGCTTTAATATATGAATTTATTTTTAATTGACATTCATTCACTTCTTCTTCAACAAACTTCACATATTGCTACGATATGTTCTCAAGATCTGTTTTCAACAAACGTAATCCAGCTTGAACTTCTTTGTCCAGCACATTAAAAAATCTTGTCCGAACGACCTTTACGTATTGCAAATTAACGTGAGTCATTTTGAAGCAGTTTGTTTATTTACTTCAGTTTCTAGATAAACACTTTCATACTTTTAGACAAGCAATGACCTTACTAGCAAGAGTCTTTTACACAGTCTCGTATTCATCGAACAACAACCTTTATCTTTATACCTTTTAATTTCCCTTCGCTTCCGTTAACAAAAAAATTAACCCAGATCCCACGGAAATACACTGACTATTTGTTTATTTTCATAAAGCATATTCCATTCTCAAATTGAATTTATCATAACAAACAGTTTACTCACATTGTTTCAAGTCTGCTTTCACAAATTGACTTTTAACATTTCCCGGGGTCCGGCGCTATATTCAATGTGGCGGAGAATATTTCTATTTGCCCTGATCTCCTTTGTATGCTTTAACTCCGCCATACAATAAACATTATATGAGAGTTTGATTTTTAGGAGTGAACAAGTCCAAAAGATGATGAATATTTAATAATTCCAAATATCAGCAAATAATACTGAATTAGACATTTTCAAAGTAATTCAATTCTAAGTATCACTTTCACAATAAATCCAAATTTAAGTTAACATCCAGAATAGAAAATTATGTATCCCTGAACAACTTTTATCAGAACTCTACTCAATAGTAATTTGTTACATCTTATATAGCAAAATTGATTCCCGCCAAATAACACATGTTTATCTTTAAGGCCGTGTCTACACCTATTCAAGTTTTTACATGTCATTTAGATAAGCTAAATAAATGGCCCTTTCAACATTTTTTCACAATTTTTACTGAAATGTCTTCTTAAGATAGCCCAGGATTTATACGTTTGTCTTTGCAATATTATCATGTTTCTGTAAAATGTGTGAATAAAAAAGGCGGGAAAATGATGCAATTAGCTAAAACAATGGAGTAAATGAAATGCGTACATTCTTTTAAAAAAATTGAAAAAAATGTGACAAAAATTTATTTTGATGCAAATTCTTTATTTGATGAAAGTTAATCACTAAATTATTTCACTAAGATCATTTTAAATCCATTTTGACTCTACTTGAAAAAGAGCTCTTTTTTATTTTTTTTACAATGTATTTATTTTTAGCAGCGTATAGATTTGTTCCTTTGACCAATACATTGTAAACTTTTATTGAAATTCAAAGGTCATGTACACTGAATCAACAACAAAAAGTCAGAAAATAATAAAAATAACAGCACTATAACAACTTCGGGCACATTTTTTGTGTCAAACTGGTGTTATCAGTGTCTTGGCAGCCAAAAACTTGTAGAAAAATAGAACCTGTTCTAATTTTCTTGCAAGAAATTATCTTCATGGATGTCACATAATTTCTCTTTAAAAACCATTCAAGTAGGGTGTCTACACTATCCAGTTCAAGAGAATATGATACTTGCATTCAAGACTTGGATCTAACACCCTGCTGTTTCAGTTTAAATTACTGATAAACAAGGGTGCCATAGTCACAAAATACGCCCGTTTACGAAAGCTTTAGATGGAGATGGAGGCATTATGGATAAGTGTTATCTAGCAAGCAAGTTTTTATTCTTGACACTGTGTTGTTAAATGAACCTTAAAACAAATCAGTAGGGAAGATATGCACAGGATATGTGACCTTGACCTTGGTCGCAGGGACCTGAATTTTATGCACAGCACTCAGCCTCACAATGATGAACATTTGTGCCAAATTATATTGAAATCCCTCTATTCATGTAGAAGTTTTGCTCCAGACAAGCGTTTTTCAATGAGCTCTAAGTGTGACCTTGACCTTTGACATAGAGACCTAGTTCATGTGCGTGACATGGCTTTTCATAATGGTGAACATTTCTATGAAATTTCATTAAAATCCCTCCATGCGTGTAGGAGATATGCTCCGGACAAAATCTGGATATTTCATCATCTTTAGTTACCTTGACCTTGTATATATTGACCTAAATTATATGTATCACAGCCATAGTCTTGATAATGACCATTTGTGTTACAATCCCTCAATAAATGATGACTAAATGGTCCATATACACATCTTCATATTTTTATCTGAACTTTGACTTCTATGTGTGACCTTAACCTTGGCCGTAAGGACCTGAATCTTGCGCGCGACACTCCGCCTCACAATGGTGAACATTTGTGCCAAGTAATATTGGAATCCCTCTATACATGTGGAAGTTTTGCTCCGGACAAGCATTTTTCAATGAGCTCTAACTGTGACCTTCACCTTTGACCTAGAGACTTGGTTCATGTGCAGGGCACTACGTCTCATGGTGGTGAACAATTCTATAAAGTAACATTAAAATTCCTCCATGCATGTAGAAAATATGCTCCGGACAACATCTGGATATTTAATCATCTCCAGTGACCTTGACCTTGCAAATATTAACCTAAATTAAATGTGTCACACCTGTAGTCATGATAGTTACCATTTGTGCTACAATCCATCAATAAATGATGACTAAATGGTCCCTATACACATCTTCAAATTTTTATCTGAACTTTGACCTCTATGTGTAACCTTGACTTTGGTTGCAGGGATCTGAATTTTGCATGCGACACGACCTTAACCTTTGACCTAGAGACCTGGTTCATGTGCGCGACACTGCTCCTCATAGTGGTGAACATTTCTATGAAGTTTCATTAAAATCCCTCCATACATGTAGGAGATATGCTCCGGACAAAATTGGACGCCGCCCGCCCGCTCGACCGCCCGCCCGCCAGGGGCGTTCCCATAATACGTCCCGTTTTTCAAACGGGCGTATAAAAAGTCACTTAATGATACCGTGAACAGAGGACTGTTGGTCATTGAATTATTAGTCCCGATAATTTTGTATATCTATGTATTTTAAATATCAATTCAAGTTTTAAGTACTTACCGCTTTAATTCATCCAAAATCTTCTATTTTCTAGGTGTCATGACTTATAATCACGTCTTTTAAAGCCTTCTACTACGCTAAATGTTGTCTATATTTAAGGTGCTTTTGCACTACGCAGAATGCGAATGCGCAAAATGCGACATCGTTTGCTATGGAAAAAATGTACTGTAAAAAGGTGTATATGTCGTGTCCGGTCTATAACTTTTTAAAGTTTTTTTTTATAAATACATGTACTTGCCATAATTGTTCATGATATTAAGACATTGTGTCATGGCCAACAATTGGTCACCTATCTCCAAGGTCAAGGTCACACTTGGAGGACAAAGATTAAGGGTATATTTTGAGTCCGGTCCGTAAATCTTTCATTGATCAAAGGATTTTGAAAATACTTGGCACAAATAGTCACCATAATAAGACAATGTGTCATGCGCAACATATGCATCCCTACCTTCAAGGTCAAGGTCACACTAAGAGGTCAAAAATTAACATAGTCTGTTAAAGGGTATATTTTGTGTCCGATCTTGAACTTCTTCATAGTTCAAGGATTTTGAATAATAACTTGGTACAAATAGTTACAATGATAAGACAATATGTCAAGTACAACACCTGCACCGCTATCACGAAGGTCAAGGTCATACTTAGAGGTCAAAGGTTAACATGGTTACATGGTATATTTTATTTTCCGTTCATAACTTCTTCATAGATCAAGGGATTCTGAAAATACTTGGCACAAATAGTCACAATGATAAGATTATATGTCATGCGTAACACTTGTGTCCCTATCTCCAAGGTCAAGGTCACAATTAGAGGTCAAAGCTTAACATGATAGGTTTTTAATTTCCGTGTTTCATTTTGCTTCTTTAATAAATCTATTGTTGCTTTTGCAGATCTAACATTGATCATAATTTTGGACTGAAAGTCCTGAGATCCATACCTTAACTTTTTAAAATAGCACAATTTTATGCTTCATATAAAACTTCACTGAGGCGGGGGACTAGGTAACTCTATTACAAAATTTGTTAATTTAGAAATCGATATGTCAAACTGATCAAATTTCATACACTCTTTACACTGAATATGACTCATTGTTTTCCTTAAAAACAACTGCATAGACGCAATTTATGCCCCTCCGAAACAAAACGATTTGCTCTACTTTCTAGGTAATTGAAGTTTTTACAAGTGTTTATTTTGCTAGAACGTCTTATTGAATGTCTTTACGCTAACAGTAACGCTTCAAATGTAGCCTAAGACTTGGTTTTGTTGTAAGAGAACTTGATGCATCATATGACGTCTAATTTTTTAAATTGTTACTTGTCATTTATAGATATTTGGAGAACTATTGAACAAGTTTACTTCTCTCTGTGTGCGTGCGTGCATGCGCTATTGCGTGTTTTTGTATGTGTGTGCTTTAATATAGTGCTTTCGGTTAAATATTCATAAGTAAACCGTATCTTCTAGACATTTAATAGTGAGTTTACGATTTGGATTATATTTATTATATTTAAATTGTATTTAAACAAGAGTTAAGAAATGCTTTTACACCTTTTTTATATTTTATCGATAGATTTGTAACCAAATGACATAACGTCATCAACATCGAACTGGTGGTTTTACACATACAGCAATTAATAGACTTGGGTTTTTGTTTTGGAAAACCGATGTGGAAGTCACTTCTTATAAATATCAAAGTTACAAAATTGCACAAATTGCTGTCAAAATGGTTCAAATCAAACTAATAATTTCAAATGCCTTGGACGAAAATTATGTTTTTGTTTATTCATTATGGCAAAGTAACTCGAAATATCTAAGATCTGACCTGCCAACATTGCAAATCTTGTAAGTAAACCTACATCTGAAGAAATAGCAACGTAGACTTTCCTCAGAATCAAATGAAATATGGTGAAACATAAAAAACGAATTGCTCTTGCTATTTTGATGCTGAAGTTTGCTCTTTCAAATAAAATCTTTGACATAAGTAATATACAAATATACAATGGCAAAAAGCTGATGATGTTGTAATAGAGAAGGGGTTTTCTGATGTTAATTTTTTTACATCTTGTCACAGTTAATCCGTCATAACAGTGAATTTTGATGGTTGATCTGACGCACATTTCCATTTATGGTAAACTAAATATTTTTACAAGAGTTTCCTTCGTTTGTTCGAAAATGGTCTTACATTGCTAGTACGTGTGTTTACACCAATACAGTTGTTTCGAGCCTGTAAAGGACATGATAAGAATTGTTACTATATATGAAATATCAAAATATAGAAGAGCCGATTAGATATTATTAAGTTCGTTTGTAGAAAAACATAACTCAAAATCGCCAATCTAACTGATCATTTGTGAAATGGCACAAAAATGTGCTGTGAAATTCTCAAGCCCTATTTTACAACCACTCTTACTATAAACGAAATTTTAACAGAAAATATGAGACATATCGGTACGTATTTTCACACATGCAAGTTAAAGGAGGCTAAAATTTGAATTGTCCGGACTGTAACTCCTAATTATCCTTAAAACGGCCATGGTCACAAAGTGAAAGGAATTCAACCCCCACGACCCCCACCTACACCTAAACCCATCCAATTTCTGCGCATATTGTTAAATAATTTGTATGAATCGACATGAATCAAATGAATAATGCTCTGTTTACATAACCATCCTTATCCATCGGCCATAACTCTTATGTTAAAAGGTCCGACAATATCCCCTGTCAGTTTAATCGGCGGAGGATAATAATATGACATACTTAAAAGTTTCCATATCTCAAGATTCCAGGCTACCCAGAGGTCAAGTTTACACATAGGTCGGAAAATTTAACGTCTTGTGAAAAGCATTATTGCGTACAAGTTTTAAAGAAATCCGTCAAGAAAACAGAAAATACGAGTAATTTAAAAAAAAACAAAACCTGACCTTAAATATGCGTAAATGAATGTATTGTTAAAGAAGTTATTGTATCCAAATATGAAAAAGAATTGATTCATTAATGAGGATAATATATTTATCGAGATATTGAATGTAATAAATTTCATTTTTATGACTATTTATGACATTTCCCTTAGTCTATGTGACCCCTATACCATACACAAAGGAAATATATGGTGTATTAGTAAAGCTGAGGTCTCGCTTACTCCCGGAAGTTACTCGGATGATCCGGGACGATCCGGGGTGAAATTATTGTTGTAGTCACATTTACCCTGGCAGCACTACGGTAATTTCCGTATCATCCAGGCTGAGCCAAGGTGAAGCTACGGTTCATGCCGGTGCGTTCCCGGTCGTTCCCGGATGACGCTGCAAGAGCCCCGGTTGACCCAAGAACAGCCCCGGTCGATCCAGGCAGAGCCCTGAACGATCCAGGCAGAGCCTCGATAAAACCCCGATGGATTGAAAATGCGCGAAAATGATTACATTGATACATAATTTTTATTTATTATAATATCTATTATTCCAGAACAGTAATTCATGATGATTTTCTGAAAAATCCTTAAGCAAGAATGGATAGAAGGGAAATGGAAATAATTTTAATACAAACAAGTGCAATCAAGGCGAATTGTCTTGATTCTTTTGAAATTAACAGGGCTTTGCCGGGGCTTTACCGGGATCAATCGTAGCTCCATTGTCATCTTCCGGGGTTCTGCCGGTATCCTCCGAGGCTCTCATACCCAGGACCATCCCCGATTTGTGCCGGCAGAGCTTAGGATGAAGCCGGCAAAGCTATACTTCCGGATCATCACGGACCACCAGTAGCCACGAATGAAATATTGAATTTTGTTATCACAAGGGAAATAACAATCCATCTTCCACTGAACTGTTCTATTAAGAAAAGTTTCGAAACTATCCTTTTAATATATATACTCAAATTGAAAGATGTCGGTGATGTGACTTTGTTCTGGTGTAATACATGTATTCAACTAATTTATCAGAATTCGATGAAGGATTAAGAGATGAGGTCAGATACAAGCTTGAAATTAGTTCGTTGCAATGAATCAATTCGATGCCTTAAATATTAACACGGTTATCATAAAAAACACGTAAACGCTACTACAAAACTATTTACTAAAACCTCAAAGATTGCAACAAATATCGACAAAAATGAATAAAAGAATTTCCTTCAAAATTATAGGAGCCGCCATTGTAGACAATACGATATCTATACGAAAAGTTTAATATTTAATTACCGATATAATAGCGTAAGCACACACATTAAATGATTTTCTTCTAATATAAGGGTTATCTGTGGTAGTAAATACAATTTAAAAAAAGAAATCGACCCCTTGTTTATTTCTTAAATATTGAAAGATACGTCTATGTTATTATTTATTAAAACGCACATTCTTTCTTTTCTTGTTTGATAGATGGGTGATGCCTGTTTGTGGCTTTGTTGCAATCCTGATATATTTGGTTGATGTTTTGATTGAGTTGACAATAATGTTGCTAAGGTACTTGTATAAGAAGATTTTCTAAATGAAACGTTTTGGGAAGGATATACAAAACAAAACAACCTTTACATTTTAATAAAATGAATAAATCATTGAACTTTGTTATTTTTATATGTATTTAAAAAATATGAACATGTACAATTTATTTCTTTTATAATTTAATGGTGCCGACTGTTTTGTTGGATTGCTGGGTATACATGATATACTAGTAGTGTAAAAATGACTGACGCTTGGCCAGGTTTTTTTATTTCGTCGTAGTCTACTGTATAGTATCCTAGAGGGTTTTTTCATAAAATGCTCCAGAACCTCACATGGTATCTTTTAAGGTATGACCATCTTAACGCTTACCTTCGCTTTGAAGAGTATTGAAATAGGCTAATACTACTGTTACACTACATTGAAATTAAGGGGCGTGGGTTCAAACCCCAAAAGGGTCAACTTTCTTTCTTTCTTTTCTTTTAACATTATTTATGTATCTCTCATATCACTTTTGGGAAGAAAAATTGTTTACTTTTGATTATTTAATTTATATAGGTATTTATTGGATAAATGATGCTAAATCTAGTAATATATATGGTGTCTGGTGTTTTAAAAGTGTAATTAATTCAAAACTAGACGGTAAAAGTATTTAATATTTTTCAAGATCAACCAATAAACTTCTTTAAAAATTTTGGGAAACTTTGAAAAACAGGCACTGATTTGGGTAAATTTTAAGGAGTTTTTTTTTAATAAGGCAGGCTCCCTAAGTTGGAAAATGATCAAACACGTGTTGAAAATGAGTGAGGTAGGGTAGGATTTTTATACATATTTCATATTTTGAGCAGAAACCATAATTTTGTATGTGTGGATTGTTAGCGGAATGGTACTTTTTGTTT